>NC_050579.1:226451513-226751513 GCF_011100635.1 Trichosurus vulpecula | reverse complement strand
ATAAGAGGGTCATACTTCTTGAGCATGTGTATATACATATATATGTGGGTAGGTATATATATGTGTGTATATGCACACATGCATATATGTTATATATATACATACCCATTGTATATACACATACGTACATGTATATGTGTATATGTAAGTACGTATTTAATATTAGGCCATTCTGAGTTATGATGAGTTATTATGTCCTTCAGTGGAGGCTAAGTTATAACTGATCTACCTGTTGGATATATATCTCATAAAAGGTAAAGATAAATGGAATTCCCCAGAGGATAAGGTCTAAAGATACGAACACACCATTCTAAAAAGAAATTAAAAGTATTAACAACTTATTTGAAAGATAGTTCTAAACTGATAACAAAAGAAACATACATCAAAGCAACTTTGAGATTTCACCTCATACTTAGCAAATTGGCAAAGATAACAAAAGATGGGAAAAGATAATGTTGGAGGGATTGTGAAAAGGTCAGCATACTTAGAACAAAGCTGGTTGAGTTCTGAATTGGTCTAATCACTCTTGAAAACTATTTTGAATGATGCTAAGAAAATTACTAAAATATCCATACCTTTTGATCCAGAGATTCTACTGGAATCCATATTCCCTATGGAGATCAATGACAGAAAGATCCCACATTCACCAAAATATTTATATCAGCACTTTTTATAGTAGCAACAAAATGAAAAGAAAGAATATGACCATTAATTGGGAAGTAGAATGTTACTGCACTGTATAAAACACTAAGTATGAAGAATACAGAGAAGTCTGAGAAGATTTATATAAACTGATATAAGGTGAAGTAAACAGAACCTGGAAAATAATGTACACAATGACAATGGAAATGGAAAAAACAACACATTAAACAACAACACTGAAGGTGAAAGCTGTGAAGTGATAATGAATAAATAATAAAGAATTGAAGAATATGAATATTGTAATATGCAAATAATGCAGAAGAGAAAGACTGTAGGTGTGAAATGTTGTATAAGCTGTCAGACTCAGTTAATATGTTGGTTAGTTTTACTGAACTGTTTCTTTCCTCTTTTAATTTTTATTATAAAGGATGATGCTCTAGGAGAAGAAGGGTGGAGGGATATATTGGGAAATGTAGGTGAAGTAAAAACAAAAGATATTTTTTAAAATTTTAATAGCATTTAAAGCCTATCACCACCTCCGCCCTCTTGGCTCTTCTCCTAGTGTGGCTGTGCTGGCTTAGTGTAGGTAGAAATTGCCATAACAGGAAGCCTAGTTCTCCTGCTGCTATAGGTCCTTGGATCCCTTCCAATGAAACAGGGTGGAGGACTGGAATAGTGACTCAGTTTAAGGAGCACAGCCAGAGATTGTATAAGAAGCACTCACTGGCAACATGGCAGAAAGACACAATGGTCTAGGGGAAAAAGTGTTGGATTTGGAATCTGGGTTCAAATCCAAATTCTGTCATCTAGTGACATTGGATGACATACTTCCCCTCTCTTTTCTCATCTATAAAATGAGGAGATTAGATAGCACAACCTTTCAGGTGCCTTGAAGCTCTAAATCTATGCCTTGTGATTAGAGGGCCAGCCACCTAAATAGTCTGTCAGAAGCTGCTACATGACGGATCTATGATTTCCTGTGGGTAGGGAATGTCCCTGTATAAAAGTACCAACAGGGGTGAAAATCTATCTGTGATTTTGGAGGTAAGTCTTAGGAGTTGACTGAAGTTAAATAATTTTTTTTTTCAGAATCAGTCAGTCAGCAAACATGTAAGTGCTTACTAGTCCAAAGCATTGTGCTAAGAGTTAGAAATATAAATACAAACAAAAAAAATCTCTACCCTCAAGGAGCCTAAATTCCAGTGCGAGAAGACAGCACATAAAGGGAATTGAAACCACTTGAAATGGCACACACCTGTAATCTTTGCTACCTGGGAGGCTGAAGTTGGAGGTCCTCTTGAGCATGGAAATTGTGAATTGCAGTGGAGCTAAAGGTAATGATTGATTGTCCATACTAAGTTCAGCATTAATAGGGTGAGCTGCTAGGAGGGGAAAGGCATGCCGTGGTGCCTATGGAAGGGTGAACTATGTTGGAGATAGTACAGGTCAAAACTCCCATGACGATCAGTAGTAAGATCAGGCTGTGAGTAGCTCCTACACTTCCAGCCTAGACAAAGTGGGGAAATAAAGTTTTAATTTTCAAAAAAGGGGGGAAATGGAGCTTAAAAGTGTATGTGAAGGTAACCACACAGGGCAAGGTGGGAAAGTCCAGAGTCATGAGCAGAGTCAGGAGAGAAGTGAACGGTGGCTGGCCCTGGGCACTTCCTCAAATGGAGTTTCTGGGCAGAAAATCATGAGTAGGAGGAGGGGGCAAACAACAGAGCTGAGAAGGCCACTGGGACTAAGGCAGAAAAGTATCAGGAGGGGAGCCAAGTCACACTGATAAATGTCACAGGTGAGATTTGAAATTAGATCTTGGTTATTCCAAGCCCAGCACTCTATCCATTACGCCAAGCTTCCTCTGTCTATAATTATGACTGATATTTATATAGTTTAAGGTTTGCAGAGTACTTTTCATACATTCTCATACAATAGCCACAAGCTTTTAACCAGTTAAAAAAAGTAAGTATAAGAAATAATGCCAAGCTGTACCAGCACAAATTGGTCAGTTTGGGTCCCTGAAAGCTCTTCACTAAACATGCTACCAATCTAAATACAATACTTAGGCAGTTTAAGCTGTGGGAGTGATTTAGGATTCTAAATAGCTGGGTTTCATTTCCTACCATTAGTCAGAAGACTGTTTTGCTGGGTTTTCTTTTCTTCTCTTGCTTTTAGGCTAAATGCTTCAGCCAGTACTTCAAGAAACTCTGATCTCATTAGTATGGGGCCATTTCTCCCCTGATACATAGCCCTTCTTCAGCTCAGCTCACCAGTTTTTTAAGAGCTTCTATGGTCAAAAAAAATGTCAGCCTTCTGCAGCCAGCCTTGCAGCTTGATGCACAGTGGATAAAGCCCTGAATTTGGAGACAGGAAGATCTTAGCCCAAATCTGCCCTCGGATACTTACTCTAGCTGTGTGACTGTTGGCAAGCTAACTTCTGTTTCCTCACCTCTAAAAATGGGGAAAATAATAACATCTATCTGGCAGAGTTGTAATAAGGATCAAAATGCTTATTTACCAAATGCTTTCTTTACCAACCTTAAAACATCGTATTAATCTTAGTTATTAATGAAACTCTCCGAATTGAGTGGCAGGCATTCTAGAATCATCACATCCATCTCCTCTGTCATCACATCCATCCTCAAAGCCTTTCCAGCTTGACAACCCAGGGTCACCTCTATAATACAATGAGGTATCAGGATAGGACTTCCCACCACTTCCTTTACCACTTACTTGATCTCTCTCAGCAAAGGACTTGGCCTCACATTTCAATGGAAAAATTAAGACCATCTGTCACAAGATCCTTCTCCCTAATTCTATATTTCAAATGACCTCAACATTATCCACCTACTATTTCCTCCTTTGCTCCAATATCTTAGAAAGAAGTGGTCTTTCTTCTTGCCAATCAACCCCCTCACCTTATGCCTTTGATCCTCTTCTCTATCTTCCTCCAGGAACTTACCACTCAGATCATTCCCTCTCTGCTAAATTTCAGCTTCTCCTTACCTTCTGACTCCTTCCTTGATGCCTATGAACATACCCAAATCTCTAGTATGGCTAAAAACCTTCACTTAACTTTACCTTGACTTCAAACTATTTTTTATACCTCTCTGTCCTTTCACAGGCTAACTCCTAGAAAAAGTTGTCTATACCTTCTCACCTCTCCACTCTCTTTTCAATCTCACTCAGTCTAGTTTCCTTTCCCTACCATTCACCTTAAAATGCTCTCTTCAGTGTCACTGAAGATCTCTTCAATGTGAAATACAATGGTATCTCCTTAGTATTCATCCTTCTAAATCCTTTTGTCTACAACATTTGTCACTGTTGACTACACTCTTCTTCTGGACACTCTTCCCTACTCAGGTTTTCCTGAAATCATTCTGTTTTTTCTTCCTTTTCAAATGTCTGACGAAGTCAAATTCACATATCCTTTGCAGGACACTCAATCTTGCCTGCCCATTTTTATGTATTGGTATCCTGGGCCACTTTTCTTCTCCATACTCTCTTTAAGTGATCTCCTCAATTTCCATGGGTTCAACTCTCCTGTATATGTAGATGACTTCTAAATCTCTATATCTAACTTTCATCTTTCTCCTTAGCTCAATCTCCCATCTCCAACTGCCTGTTGGACATCTCTACTTGGATATCCCATAGGCATTTCAAGCTCAACATATCTTATCTTTTTAGGCTGATTTCACATTACTTTCTCTCTCATATATTCTATTTTCCATCCATACAGGGCTACTTGCTTTTCCCCACCCATAATTTTCCATCTTCCACCTCCCTATCTTTAAATAGTTGGTTTCCCATGTCTGGGATGTTCTTCTTCCCTACTTCCTCTTCTTAGGTCCCCTAGATCTTTTGGGGGATCCATTCAAATGACATCTCTTTCAAGAGACTTTTCCTATTTCCCTCCTGGAATTGCTTGGTGTTATTTTGAATATATCCTATATTTACTTGCCTACACATATGTTGCATCTTCCCAGTAGAATGTAAAATCCTTGGGGACAGGGAGCTTCATTTTTGTCTTTGTATCTCTAGCACCTGGCACAGTTCCTGACACATATTACACACTTAATCAAGGCTTGTTGGCTGATTTGTGATGGTTTAGGTTAAATTAAGATATTGAGATATTGAGCATAATATCTAAATGGATCAGTTCTTGTTATTTGTTTAGTCATTTCAGTCATGTCCTACTCTTCATGATTCTAGTTGAGGTTTTCTTTGCAAAGATACAGGGGTGGTTTGCCATTTCTTTCTCCAGCTCATTTCACAGGTCAGGAAACTGAGGCATACAGGGCTAAGTGATTTGTTCAGGGTCACACAGCTAGTAAATGTCTGAGGCTGGATTTGAACTCATGAAGATGAATCTTTCTGATTCCAAGCCTAGTGTTCTATCCACTGCAGGGTACCTAGCTTCCCCTAAAGCCAGTTTTTAAGAGACTATGTATTGTAGGATTTAGAGCTATGCCATGAGCTTCAGAGCTGGAAGGGAAGATCCTCTTGTACAGCCCCCTCATTTACAGATGAGGAAACTGAGGCCCCAGGAAAATGAAGTGCATTACCCAAGGTCACATGAGTAATAGACAGCAGAGCTAGGAAGTAAATCCAGTTTAGTTTACTAGGAAGTAAGTCCGGTAAAATCTGCTGATTTCACATCTGGTATCTGAAGGGAAGATCCTTCTAACTAAGAGTCAAGTCAACAAGCGCTTATTAAGTATCTACTGAGTGCTGGGTACTTTACTAAATTCTGAGGATACAAAAAAAAAAAAGCAAAAACCAGTCTTTCTCCTAAGCAACTCACAGTCTAATGGAGTAAACAACATGTAAACTATGTATAAATAAGATATATATGTAATAAATTAGAGATAATCTTTGAGAGTAAGCACTAGCACAAAAAAAGAGATTAGGAAAGGCTTCTTATAGAAGGTTCAATTTTAGTTAGGCTCCAAAAGAAGCCAGAGAAGCTGGGAAATAGAGCCAAAGAGGGAGAAAGTTCCGGGTATAGGGGACAGTCAGTGAAAATCCAGAGAGCTGGGAGATGGAGTAGCATGTGGGAGGAAAAACAAGGGAGCCAAGTGTTACTAGATCACAGACCATATGGGGGTGGGGGTGGGGGGTGGGAATAAGGTATTAGAAGACTGGAAAGGTTAAAAGGGACTGAGTTATGATGGGCTTTAAAAGCCAAACACAGAATTTTCTATTTGATCCTGGAAGTAATATGGAGCCCTTGGAATTTACTGAATAAGGGATTGAAATGGTTAAATCAGTGCTTTAAGAAGACAGTTGAATAGAGGAAGGAGTGGAGTGGAAGGAGAACAACTAGAAGGCAACTAAGAGTTGTGAATATGGTAAGCGTCTGAGAATCCTGAAATGGAAGCTATTTTATTGGCTGTAGAGGCATTCTGAAAGACCTGTCATCTTCAGCATGTGATTAGCTAACCAGTGCCAGTTATAAAATGTCTACACGTGTGCTACAATCTGATTCTCCGAGATACTTCCCTTATAGATCATCACAGTTGTCCCAGAAGCAGCTCCCTAGTATCATTCAGGGGGAGATACCATGTTTTCCCTAGTTTTCTCCATGTGGAGGCATCATGTGAAATATTCTGGACATGCGCCAGATTACACTAGCTTAAAGTAAATTATCTACACCGTTTATATTTGTATCTCCAACACCTGTTACAGTGCCTGCACATATTAGACATTTAATAAATGTTTGTTGTTTGATCAATCAAGTCATATGTAGCACAGTAAATGGAAAGAATATTGGATTTGGATTCAAATTCAAAAACTGCTGTTTGCTACCTGTAGATGCTCAGGCAAGCATTCTTACTTCCACTGTTTCCTAATGGTATAAACTTTAGGCATATTGGTGTCACATTCTTGAGAGTAGCAAAAGCTGAAGAGGAATTTTGGCTGTTGCACAAATGAATACAGCAATACAATTATAATTTCGACAGCATGGGTCTTCCTTCCCTAGGTATAATTCTCATGTATCTTCTCTGAGTTTCAGTTTCCTCAACTTTAAATGGGGAGGGTTAGACTAGGTCTCTTCCAGCTTCAGGTCTATGGTCCTATGATTTCACCTCCATAGGCCTCAGTTTCCTCATTTGTTAAACAAGGGAGTTAGACTAGATGATTTCATAAATGCCTTTCAGCTCTAGAATCTATGATGAAATTAGAACCCTTGTATGGAAGTAAATGATTTCTCCTAAAAATATCCCCTAAAAACAGACAGGATGGGGATAACATGCAAAAATAATTTTCAAATGAAAGAAAAAAATGATCCTTCTGAACTGAAAAATACTTTCCAAAAGCATGCCCAGACTACCTCCTTACCTTAGTCCATTCAGTGTTTGTGTTTTAAACGGGGGCCATTATTAGCAACATTAGAATTATAATCAAATGATTCTGATGGTTTTATTTTTTCCCAGTAAGCAGCCACATTCTAACAGTGCTATTGAGTTTCAGAAGACAGATGGAAATTTAAAAAAAATCATCAGTTGAAAATGAAACTGAAATATTTGTATTTCAGACGTTAGCAATATTTGTTGCAATATCTGTTTTTGGCACCATAACAGACTTCTAGAGAGTCTGCTTAGAGAGCCCAGTCAGGGAATGACACTGTTTTAGTGCATAAATCTGATTCAAATTATCTCCTTGGTCACTCAGTTTTGGGAAAAATTCTGAGAAGGAAAAAGAACTCAGGGAAGAAGATTAATAATTATACATTCCTGCTCTTCCAAAATAATTCTCTTTATTCTTAGTCAAAACTTTCTCACCACAAGCCTAGAAGAAAAGTAGTATGTGTTATCATTTCCACTTTGCAGGGAGGAGAAACCAAGATTCAGAGAGGTTTGATGATCTGCCAAGGGTTGCATAGCTAAGAAGTCCTCACAAGTGGCACTCCATCTCCTGACTGAACACTTTCACTGGTTGGTCCCTGTGTCTGGAACACTGTCCCTTCTGTGTCCCCTGGCTTTTCTGGCTTCCCTCTAGTCCTAGCAAGAGTCTCACCTTCTGCAAGAAGCCTTTCCTAGGCCTCCTTAATCTTAGTCTCTTTCCTTAGAGATTAACCACAGTTTAGCTTAAATACATTTTGCTATAATTGCATGTTGTGTCACTCATTGGACCATGAGCTCCTTGAGAGTAGGGGTTGTATTTTTTTTTACCTTTCTTTGTATTCCTAATGTTTAAATATAGTACTTAATAAATTCTTGTTGACCACTGGGATTGTGGTACCTGGGGGTATGTAGCAACAATGCTACTTGCGGCTGCTATGGAGGTGTAAGACCAACAACACCAGCACACAGGAGGGCTGCTAGCACAGATTCTTTGGTCTGCTTTTCTAAGGAAAGCAACTTTAAGGGGTTTACAATCTCACTTTAATTAAACATACACATATCATTCACTTAGTTCAGGGGGAAAAGTCAGCACCTGAACTTCAGAGAAAACACAAACAGAAACTGCAAGCAAAAATTATATAAAGAGAGCAAATAACGCAAAGCAGACAGGGCTTCTAGCTGTCTGTTCATAGTAATATGTACATAGCTACCAGAGAGAGAAGCGCCAACATCTGGGTTTTCAAAGCTGGGGGGCTCCTTAATAGCTACCCAGAGTTTCATCTGCTCAAATGTCACAGACACTTTGCCAATGAGTGAGCTCTCAAAGAAAAATGCTAACCTCCAAGTATATACAAGCTTCTTCAGGGTCAGAGGGTGTCACAACCATGTGACTCAAACTCATGTGACTTAGGCTTTCTTGAGACCTAAGTAGGTCATCAAAGACTCTTGATTCAATTAAAGACTTTTGGCTTTTCAATCAATGGCACTTGATTACCTTAGTGCTGAGAAACACTCCAAAAGAAAAAACATCAAAAAGTCCCACCACATTTTACATTACAGGGTAACAAGCAGGAGTGTAGCTAAGGGGAGTGTCTAAAGTATGGTGACCATTCCTGTGCTTGGTTGAGACAGATTGGATACAGAAGTCAGAAGAGCTGAAGAGACTGAGAAACTGGGAGGTCCAAGGGTTGAAGGAGAAATGGGGTGATGGGAGAAAAAGAGACTGTAAAGCAGGAGATTTTATTGGCCCGAGATGGCCCCAGATTCTTCCCATCTGTATAATCTTAATTGCCCTCAGCCTTAGTTTCTTCACCTGGAAAAATGAAGTAACTTGGCTAGGTGGCCTCTTTCAACTTTCAACCCTTTCAACTCCAAATCTGTGTCTATGTAAGAAGTGTGAAAACTGTGCCCAATTGTACTTCTCACCTAAAAAGTAGAGGAAAAAACAAAACTTTGGAGCTTGAATACAGACGTACCTCATTTTATTGCGATTCACTTTATTGCGCTTCATAGAAACTTTGTTTTTTACAAATTGAAAGTTTGTGGCAACCCGGCATTGAGCAAGTCTGTCAGCATCATTTTTCCAATAGCATGTGGTCACTTGGTGTCTCTGTGTCACATTTTGGTAATCCTTGCAATATTTCTAACTTTTTCATTATTATTATATCTGTTATGGTGATCTGTGATGAGTGATCTTTGATGTTACTATCATAATTGCATTGGGGTGCTACGAACCATGCTCAGATGAGACAGCTAACTTGATTGATAAATGTTGTGTGGATTCTAACTTCACCAATAGGCAGTTACCCATCTCTCTCCCTCTCCTGCCACCTCCCTATTTCCTGAGACCAACAATTAATAACCCTAAGGCCAATTAATAACCCTATAATCACCTCTAAGTGTTCAAGTAAAAGGAAGAGTTAATGTGGCAAACTTCATTGTTGTGTTAGTTTAAGAAATTGCCACAACCATCCTGACCTTTAAGCAACCACCACCCTGATCAGTCAGCAGCCATCAACATCAAGGCAAGACCCGCCACGAGCAAAAAGATTATAACTCACTGAAGGCCTGGACAGTGGTTAGCATCTCTTAATAGTAAAGTATTTTTAAATTAAGGTGTGTTCATTATTTTTTTGACATAATATGATCATACACTTAATAGACTACAGTATAGTGTCAATATAACTTTTATGTGCACTGGAAAATGAAAAAATTTGTATGACTCGCTCTATTACAATATTCACTTTATTGTGGTGGTCTGGAACTGAACCTGGAATATCTCCAGGGTATTCCTGGGTGTGGGAGAATGTAAGAAACATTCTGTGGTAACAGACTAATATATCTGATCCTCATAGGCCTACCCAACCAGTAACCAGAAGGTGTTTACTCTAGCCAAGGTAATATAGGAGAAGCATTGTTTCAATGTTTTGGCTTCTCTGCAAAGATTCATTCTGACCACAAATGAGATTTTGAGAACAAGCTATTCAAGGAGTCATGGCAACTATTTATTAAGCACCTTCTGTGTGCTAGGCCCTCTGCTAAGTGCAGGGGATACAAAGAAAGGCAAAAGATACTCCTTTTTTTCTCAAGGAGCTCATGGTTTAATAGGAGAGACAACATACAAACTACAGACAAAACACACATATACATATGTGCATAGAGACATATAGACATGCAATATGTACACAAGTACATGTACACATATACACACATATATATATGTATGTGTACCTCTCTCTCTGATAAATTGGAGATAATCAACAGAAGGAAGGCATTCTTATCAAGTAGGTCTTTGATCTGACAGGAATCATAAAATTTGGAGCTGTACTCCATCTTCAGGGAGATCCACCGAAGTTTTTAATCATCCCCTGAACAAATTAGGGACCCAGAGGCCCAAGCAGAAGATTCAGGGGAGTCGCCATATGGACCTTCTAGTGCCTAACTATGATACCACCAGGAACACCATCATAGATTTTATTCCTTTTGATCTTTGGGCAAGGGCCACAGTCACTTACTAATTACTGCTTTGGAGTCCCCAACCTGGTTTTGCCAACTTAGGTGAAGAACTTATGGCCCAGAGAAATGAAGGTCACTTGCCCAAGATCACAAAGTAGTTAGAAGCAGGGCTGGGATTAGTATCTAGGTTTTCTGGTTTCCTATTCAAAATATCTAGTCATATCCTGGCTTATGATAACTTGTTTAATTTTCTATGTTAATTTTTCCTATGTGTAGTTTTAATTTCCCCAATTAGATTGAAGTTCCTTGAGGGCAAGAACAATGAATATAGTGTATCTCAACCCACCACATTAAAGTGCTGAGAACACAATAGAGGTCCAGCAAATACTTGTTGGTCGACAACTGACTCTAAATAAATTTTGCAAATACCAAGTCTTTTTGGAGAAAAGAGGAAAATAAACGATAGCAGCCTAGCATGGTTCTTTGCATATCATTGGCACTTGATAACGGTTTACTGAATTGAATTGTTTTATTGGTCTTAATGTATATCAGAAGGAAAAAATGGTGAGCCAGTCATGGTAAATATGAAGGATAGTATACATCCTGAGCAGCCCCACTTGCATCTAGGCAATGTCAAGAGACTTAGAGAAGGTCCTCTGCACAAGAGAAAAAGGTGGGGGTGGTGTCTGTAGAAGATTTCAAGGAGGATGTGGACAAGTGTTACATGGGACAGGGAGGCCTAATAGATGGGTATTGTTGAAGGGAGCACCCACATGGATGACATCACAGACCCAATGAAAAGTCAAAGGGTAGATCTAAACATCACTGATACTAGTGGTTGTTTTGCACACCTAAAGGAACGTCACCCAGGAAAAGAAAAAATGTCTTAGGTTGGTGAACTTTTTGTAAAGCACTGGCCAAATATAGAGAAGGATAATTAATGGTGTAAGATACTTCAGTAGGAGCATAGAGTGGAGTGAGAAGGGGTCTTGGAGGCCATCTTGTTCATAGGGTTATAGATTCAAAGCTAGAAAGGACCTTAAAGAACATTGAGTCCCTCATTTTATAGAAACTGAGACCTTGAGAAATTAAAGGACTTTCCCAAGGTCACAGACATAGTAAGCACCAGATGCCAGATTTAAATGCAGATCCTCCGAATCCACTTTTCACTATAACATAGAATACTGATCCAGTAAGAAGACACTTTGTTTTCTCTGACCTCTTCCATTGGTTCCATCAGCTCTGGGAACATACACACAGACATATGGATCATGGTATCTTTCAGGGCCCGATCAATCTCAAAGGGGCTGGAAATGTTTCCAAGTTAACTTGCCATGTGCCTTCAAATATTTCAATCCTATGTTCTACATTGCTGGTCCAGCTACCAATTAAAGAGATTTCATCCTTTTAATTACATAAGATGAAAGGAAATATAGATTTTTTTTTAAAAGGGAAAAGATAGAACCCAAGACCAGGGTGAGATGACTCCTTTGCTTCTGCAAATATTTGGGATGAGAAGACATGTTATTTAAATCATGCTACTGTCAGTGTGTAGGTTTGGGCTTTCAGCTGTGTTCGGTCTGCTCTTCAGCAGTGGAAGGCACTTCTTTTAGAGACCCGAAGTTTCTTTCTATTAAATGAGCACTTCCTTTTGGGAGCATTCTTATAGCAACTACTATAATTACAAACCACAGCTGAAATGGAAAATGCAGTGAGGTGACAGCATTTGTGATAGGGAGGGTGGAGAAAGCAGGAAAGCTTGTAATTTCATTTGAGGTGCCTTGAAGTCTGACAGCAGCCCTGCCCTTATGATGTCAATGTGTGATGATTCGGGAGAGGACCAAGCCCAGCCAACAGGCAAAGTCACCGCTTCATGGATCACCTGTCAGCAAGCAAGAGAAATGTCACCTTGAATAAAGAGTTGAATAATTTATCTAACTTCTCTAGAAATCTTAGCCCATCCTATTCCCTATGTTGCATCCAGACTCTGGAATCATGACCTCTTGAGAAAATAGGTGGCAACAAAATGGACTTTTGAGTTTCTGATTTGTTTCTAAATTATTTTTGGCAGTTTTGGTGGAGAAGAAAGAGTTGAGATTACTCTGGCTAATTCTTGTTCAGGGAGTGACTGGAATTATTTTAACCTGCATCTTCCTGGGGAAGTTAAAGTATTATAGGTTAATAATAGCTAACATTAGTATAGCAATTTAGAGTCTACAAAGAACTTTACATATGTTACTCACATAATAACTTCATTTATCCTCACAACAACTATATAGGTGCTATTATTATTATTTTACTGATAAAGAAACTGAGGCTGAGACTTGGCCCAGGATCACACAACTAGTAAGTGTCCGAGGCAGAATTAGAACTATACTTTCTCTGACTCCAAGTACAGCTTGTTCCTCTCTGTCTCTCTTTATCTGTGTGGCTGTCTCTGTCTTCCTCTCCAATCTCTTTCTCTGTCTCTGTCTGTCTGTCTCTCCATGTCTCTATTTCTCTCTTCTATATTTCTCTTTCCTCCCTCTCTCTTTCTCTTCTCTCCTTTCTCTTCTCTTTTCTCCTTTTCTCTCCTCTTCCCCTCCTCCTCCTCCTCCTCCTCCTTCTCCTTCTTCTTCTTCTTCTTCTTCTTCTTCTTCTTCTTCTTCTTCTTCTTCTTCTTCTTCTTCTTCTTCTTCTTCTTCTTCTTCTTCTTCTTCTTCCTCTTCTTCCTCTCCTCCTCCTCCTCCTCCTCCTCCTCCTCCTCCTCCTCCTCCTCCTCCTCCCTCTCCTCCCTCCTTCTTCTTCTTCTTCTTCTTCTTCTTCTTCTTCTTCTTCTTCTTCTTCTTCTTCTTCTTCCTCTTCTTCCTCTCCTCCTCCTCCTCCTCCTCTTCCTCTTCCTCCTCCTCCTCCTCCTCCTTCTTCTTCTTCTTCTTCTTCTTCTTCTTCTTCTTCTTCTTCTTCTTCTTCTTCTTCTTCTTCTTCTTCTTCTTCTTCTTCCTCTTCTTCCTCTTCTCCTCCTCCTCCTCCTCCTCCTTCTTCTTCTTCCTCTTCCTCTCCCTCTCCTCCTCCTCCTTCTTTTTCTTCTCCTCCTCCTCCTCTTTCCTCTATTTCATTATGCCACTTAGCTGCATATAAATTTAGACCTGGAAAGAACCTGAAGAGCTTCTTGTAGGATAAGGCTTTTGAATAAATAAAAGAGAATGTGTAGGATTACAAAGTAAATCAATTCCATTGAAATAAAAACGTAATTTTTCCCATTCAGGTTCCCAGACCCCTCCCCCAAATCCATCCGTGCACCCCATGTTAAGAACACCTGCTTCAAATGACCATCTAGTCCAAAATTTCATTTTAGAGATGAGGAAACTGGGGCTTAGAATAGTTCAATGAGCTCAAGCTCACAATGAGCTATGTGAGCTCAAGCTCACATAGTGACAGTCAAGATTCTCCTTGTGACAGTCAGGTTCTCTGACTACGAATCCAGTGCTAGTGAAGAGGACTCTACCCTATGGTGGTTAGAGAGGCAGCCTGGTGTAGTGAGAAGTATGAGTGATTTAGAGCTAGAGGACAAAAGTGAAAACCCCAAGCATGACACTCACTTCCTGTGTCATGGTATTTGTTTGTTTTTTCAGTTGTATCTGACTCTTTGTCACTCCATTTTGGGGTTTCTTGGCAAGATAATGGAGGGGGTTGCTATTTCCTTCTTCAGTTTATTTTACAGATGAGGAAACTGAGGCAAATAGGGTTAAATGACTTGCCTAGGGTCACACAGCTAGTAAGTGTCTGAAGCCAGATTTAAACTCATGAAAATGTCTTCCTGACTCCAGGCCTAGCACTCTATCCATTGCAACTCCTGGCTGCCCCCAGTACCTCTGTAACTTTGAGCAAATTACTTTAACTTCTCTATGCTACGGCATCCTCACATATAAAATGAGAGAATGGACCAAATCGCCTCTAAGATCTTCTCCCCTTCTAGATCTATTATTCCATGAAAATACTGGACTGGGAATCAGGAGAGACCTGTGTTCAAATCACAATTCTGACTTACTTACTATCTCAATGACTGTGGCCAAATCAATTCGCAATTCAGAGCCTCAGTTTCTTCATCTGAAAAATGGAAAAACCTCATAAAGTGGTTACCATTTAACAAGAGTGCGCTGGTACATACTTAGTGTGTTGGTAAATGTTTAACAACTAACTCTCAAAAAAAAAAGCCACAAACCACTCAACAACCATAAAACATACCCATGACACACTTTTAAGTTTAATCTGCATTATTGACATTTTCTCTATCACTGTCATAAGTCTAGACATAATAATTCAAACCCTAATTTGTGGCCATTGGCAATTCCCACTTTACAAGGTTTTTGGAAAGCCCAAATGAGATTATTGGTATTATCTGTCCTCAAACACTAGCTGTGTGACCCTTGGCAAGTGACTTAGCTTGTCTGCCTCAGTTTCCTTGTCTGTAAAATGAGGATAATAATAACACCTACCTCCCAAAATTATTAGGAGGATCAAATGAGACAATATTTGTAAAGTGCTTTGTGAACTTCAAAGTACTATATAAATACTTTTTTACTTCTATTATTATTATTATAGAACTTTGCTGTTTAAAACCCTAGAGAGAGAGCTGACCTCAATCTTGGTTCAAGTACTGACTCTGGCACATACCAACCATGTGACCCTGATCAAATAACAACCTCTTAGTGCCACAAGCAACTCTCTAAGAATATAGACTGCAGAGCAGGCCCAATTTTTATTGTAAGGGAGGCTTGTAGGAGGCTTGTACAAGGCTTGTATTTACATAGATGAAGCACATCTCATCACCAGAAAACAGAATCATGCTAAGGAAATCATAGGTCCAGTCTTTTAAAAAAACACCAGCTACTTAAGCATCAGTTGTTATTAATATTATCTCTCTTGGGCGGGGGGGGGGGATCCACCCCAAAGTATCCTAGATAACCAAGAGTTGAAGTACATATTTGTTTGCGGCTCAGAATTCGGTCTAGAATGAGTTCATAAGACAGGCTGTATCCTTTGTGCCTTCAAACTCTATGTCTGAGCCTCCTAGCAACATTGTGAATGCAGGGTTTTTGGACACAAGTTGAATTTTAAAATTTCAGAGTAAATAGCACCCTGCTCTATGGTCACCTGACCTTAGCTGGCCCATCCTTCACTATTCTTAGGCATAGGAGGTTTGGTGATGCAGTGTTAAACTGATGGTGGTAGAGGAGAATACCTCTAAGCTAGCCCTGCTCTGAGTCCTCTAGGATGAAATTAGGCCCTAAAGGATTGGAGGTGACAGAGGAGCATTAGTTCCACAAGATAGAGAAGCTATAGAACAAGACTTGGAAGCCAGAAATGAAAAATCTAAGCCTATTTGTCTTTAAATCTGGAACCACTCTGGCTAATGAAAGCATTCCAATTAAACAAAAGATTGGTTTTACTTTTTTTAAAAAAATAAACAAAGTGGACTATTTAGCACCATTTATTCTGACTTTAATAAAACACCTTCTCACCATTTAGAAAGTACAGCAAGAATGTGCTTCTAAAATCTGGCTGCAGGCATGTTAAATATTGCCTATAACAGGCATAACTGGTTCGGTCTAGGACAAGCACAGAATCTTGAGTTTTGACCCAAGGACAGACAGGAAAAGCTAGTTTTAGAAAATGAATGCACAGACAGGTATATTAGCAACTGAATGTGTACACAAATGCCTTTGCTTATGTTTCTTTTACTCATTGAGGTGGCCTCAGTAATCATTGCAGTCATTATCTACTGTCAAATTTATTGGAGCAATTTTTACCACACATTCTTGACCTTTAGCCAGACAGGACAGGTGCAGTGATATCTGTGTCTATAGCTCCATTCTTTATAGCACAGTAGGGATGAGTCCACGGTCATGGATTTTCTCTGCATTTTATATAAGAGTAACCTAAAGCCCAAAGAGACTGAATGCTTTCTCAATCACCCAGCTAGTAAATTTCAGAGCTGAAAATTAAATCCAGGTTTCTTGACAAGCTCAGCTCTTCTTCCACTGCTGGGAGGGCATGTTCTAAAAGCAACAATTCATTGGTTCTAAGAACTGGACAGAACCTTGGAGTTTGTCCAGACCAGGGGTGGGGAACTTGTAGCCTTAAGGCCACATGTGGCCTTCTAAGTCACTAAGTCTGGTCTTTTGATTGAATTCAGGTTACCCACCCTTGGTCTAGACTGCTCCCGTCCCCTTGTTTTGTAGGGAATAGGGGCCCAGGGAGATAAAATTACTTGTCCAAAGATCACAAATAACATAGCTGATTGGCAATAGACCTGGACTGCATCTAGCCTAGGCTTAGAAGCTCTCAATTCAAGGGTCATTCCATTGTATCACACTTTTAAAAAGTGGGGCAGAAGTTACTGATGTCTTCTGGTTTTCACACCAGTTATTTTTTATTATTCATCACACTTCCCCAAACACTGAAGCCTCCTTTGCAATAAAAAGAGGTACCCTTCTCTGCCGGATTAGTTTAGTATTCCAGTATCGAACTCCCTTTGCTTAAAAATAGTGAAGTGTGGGATGACTGAGGTTAAGAGGCCATAGAGTATGTGCTACTTAATCTGAATCTTAAAAGTCAACCTGTGTCCAGAGACCCTTGGTTCCAAATGATGCTAGGAGGCTTAGATATAAAGTTTGTAAGTATAAGAGATATAACCTGTTTACTGAGCTCATCCTGGATCAAACTCCAAGCCACAAAGAAGTATGTAAGCTAAACTGACAGACATTATATGCAACATCTGGCTATGCAACCAAAGGTGTATGTGATATTTCCTCCTATGTCCCCCTTTCCCCTCTACCGTAACCAGAGGTTGGAAGTGTGGTTCATCATTTGTTCTTTGGGACTGTGATTGATCATTGCAATTAATTTATTTGGCTGTCTTTTATGGGTTTCATTTATATTACTGTCATTTACTAAACTGTCTTTTGACAGAGAATAGATTAACTTGCCAAGGTAGGCAAAAGCAACTCTTTCTAAACAAAATAAAACATCACCTTGACAACCACACTTCCATGATCCTATTTCAGGGACCTTTCCAGTAAAGGATTATGGATGGACCAGATCATTATCTTTTTGGCCAAGATTCCAAACCCACAGAGGCCTATATTTGCATTTTTAGAGAGATTTGTCACTTTAAACAAATTCTATTCAAATCATCTTACCTAAGAATTCATTGATGTATTTATTATGCTAGGAGATAGTATGAAATGATGTGTGTGTTTAGTGATGTGTTATCTGTTGTGTTTCTGTCACGTCTTTTCGTGTAGCTTAGATACACATCAATACATCATGAGACTGTCAAGCTAAGACATTCAAGAGAACACAGAGATCAAATCATGTCACTCTTGAAAGATGGAGAGAGTGTCTATTACCCCTGGCTTTATTATGTGATAGAAACGAAAACCAAAAATAGTTTTGTTTACATGAGCACGTTTTAGTGTTGGAGAAAGGATCATGGCTTATTTCTGTACAGACTAGCTTCGGTTTAGGCATTAACATAGCATGGAATATTTGTGGAGTGCGTTTGAGAAAATAGCAACGATAATAACAGTTAAATGATGCTTTACAAAGTGCTTTAATCACAATAACCCTGTGAGGCAGATAATATGTCCATTTTATAGTCAGTCACTTATTCAGTACCTACTATGTGCATGCACTATGTTAAAAGATACAAAAAAAGTAAAAGACAACTTCTGCTCTTGAGCTCACAGTGTGATGGAGAGAAAACTGTTAAACAAGTATGTACAAACAAGATAAATATAGTATAAATTCAAGATAATCAGCAGAGGGAAGAATTAAGGAAGATGAAGGAAATGGTTTTAGTGGGGTTTTTTTGTTTTTTTGTTTTGTTTTGGTTTTTTGTAGCAAGTAGTCTTTTAGCTGGGACTCAACAAAAGCCAAGGAAGCTGAGATCCAAGGATAAAAAGAGAATTCCAGGCTTGGGGGACAGCCAGGGAAAATTAATAGAAGTTAAAAAACCAAGGTTGAGAGAAATTAAACGAATTCCCTATGATCAGATGGCTTAGATCAAACTAATGATAAGTATCAGAGAAATTAAGCTATTATATTACTCCTTTATATGAGGGTAATGCACACACATGTTTTTGAAATTTTTTGTTGTTCAGTTGTATGTGACACTTTGTGACCCCATTGGGGTTTTCTTGGCAAAGATACTGGAGTAGTGTGCCATTTCCTCCTCCATCTCATTTTATAGATGAGGAAACTGAGGCAAACAGGGTTAAGTGACTCGCCCAGGGTCATACAGCTAGCGTCTGAGGGTGGATTTGAACTCAGGTCTTCCTGATTTCAGGCCCAGCACTCTATCTACTCCATCACTTAGCTGCCCTACATATAGTATTACATATTATGTATTAGGATATTATAATAAATTAAGGTATATATAGATTAGATTTTACTTTTATGAGTTGTATTCCATATGACAGAAAATACCCTTTTTGAAAGACCTAAAATGTAATAGGCCAACTCACTAACCATAGGGTGTTTGGCCAACATTTAAGAATAACCATGTGAGTAAAAGGAACAGAATAGCATTGTCTTGTGATTATGGTGCATCACTAGTCTTCCAAGTGTGGTCTTGCAGATCAATAAATCAATCAACAGATATTTATTAAGTGCCTACAATATGCCAGTTGCTGGGGATACAGGTCCAAAGAAAGAAACAATCCTTACTCATAATGAGCTTACATCCTAATGGGAAAGACAGCAGATACACATAAAAATAATTAGTGAATATATGAAGTGAATAAATACCAATATATACAAAGTAGTTAAGTATAAGGTACATAGGAGGGAAGGCATTAGCAATTGGAAATATCAGTAAAGATTTCATGTAGAAGATGATGCCTGAACTGCATCATAAAGATGAGGATTTTTTGAACCAGAGGTAAGGAAGGAGTGGATTCTAGGCATGAGGGACAGCTTGTATAAAGTCACTAGTTCATGCAGATTGTCTTACTTGCGTGGTCACCTTTGTATGTAAAGAACTCAATGATGTCGCCTAGAGGGCCAAGTTTCTAGATTAAGTTCCATCTTCTTTTTCCATAGATCCACCCCCAAGCCAAAGCTGATTCCCAGCATCAGCCAGGAAAAACATGAAGAAGAAACAATGGCTAATGGCAGCAACAGCTGGGGATGTAGAAGTGTCTTACCAGTATTTGTTAAGTACACGCTGGGCTAAGCACTGGAGATTCAAAGAAAGGCAAAACCCATCCCTCCTCTCAAGTAGCATACAACTGAATAGGGGAGACAACTCAGAAATAAATAGGTACAATAAAATACATACAGGTTGGTGAGAGGTAATCTCAGAATGGAAGGCAGTAGAAGTTGTGGGGGACCCAGAAGGGCCTCCTGAAGAAGGTAAGTAGGATGCAAGCTGAGTTTTGAAGGAAGATAGACTCCAAGTATGGGAAACAGCCAGTGCAAAAGTATGGAGATGGGAAAGGATCTCTTCCTAAAGTGACTTTCTAGAGTCAAATTTTGAAGTTAAAAGGAATCTCAGTGCTTCTTTTGAACCCTCTCACTATATAGATGAAATTGAAAGTATCAAGCCACCTAACTGAATATAGGGAATATCACTCGGTCACTTCACATAGATGGCAAGTGACAGAGCCAGTGAGCAAATACACGTTTCCTGACTTCCAATCCAGTACACTTTCTACTACATCCCCTATGCCTCCCCAGATGGAAAATTTATCTTTTAAACTAGAGCTTGACAAACTATCATTGTAAGTGTAGCCCATTTGTTAACTGAGGACAGACAGAACATACCTGGCCTCACCATGACACAAGATGATTCCATGCTGCAAATGCTAGAAGATACTACACTATGCCTGCTACTCACATCGTTCTTCTCAGAAGCTGATTGAAGAATACAATAAGTGGATCAACCTATCATATTTTAGGTCTTTGAGAGGGGATTATTTTAGTTATATTGAGTGTAAACCAAAAATTACAAACTACATGGGAGGAGGTCCTCTCCCTCCCCAGTACCTTGTATTTACCTATTTTGCATATATTTGTATTTATTCACTTTGTGTTTCTATTATATATATTTTATATGTACATGTTGTCTCCTCCATTAGAAAGTAAGTTCCATATGAGTCTGGATTGTTTCTTTCTTAGTACTTACACCCCCAGAGATTGACATGCAGTAGGCACTTAATAAATGCTTGTTGATTTCTTTTTAAAGACCATACTTCGAAGACTAGGAATGAACCACAATCACAAGATATTGTGCTGTTTCTGTCACTCCTATACTTATGCTAAAATCCAACCCCTATATGCTTTACTTTCTAATCAATTCTAAAGGGATTAGACTCACTGGCTTCCAAGGATCCTCTCAGCTCTAAATTTCTAATCTCATAGATTTGGGATCTACTTCTGTACTTCCACTGGCAGTTTGCATTTAAACTGTCAGCCATTTACAATGGGTGAATCATTGGAGGGGGTAGGGGACAAAGCTGGTGGCCAGCACTGACCTTCCTGATCCCATGGTAAAAGCTCACGTCTCTATGATATGTATTTCATTTAAATTCAGGAACATGATTTATTGTTGTTCAGTCATTCAGTCTTGTCTGACTCTTCATGGACCATGAGATGCCAGGTCCTTCTATCTTCCACTATCTCTCGAAGTCTGTCCTAGTTCATATTTGGATATTATCTATCCATCTCATCCTCTGCCATCCCCTTTTCCTTTTGCCTTCAATCTGTCCCAATGTCAGGTTCTTTTCCAATGAGTCCCCTCTTCTAAATATGTGGCCAAAGTATTTAAGCTTTAGTTTCAGTATTTGACCTTCAAGTGAATAGCCTGAATTAATTTCTTTAAGTATTTACTGATTTGATCTCCTTGTTGTCCAAAGGATTCTCAAAAGTCTTCTCCAGCACCACAATTTGAAAGCATCAACTCTGCGGCACTCAGCTTTCTTTATAGTCCAACTCTCACAGTCATACATTGCTACCTGGAAAACCACAGCTTTGACTATACAGATCTTTGTTGGCAAGGTGATATCTCTACTTTTTAGTATGTTGTCCAGATTTTCTATAGCTTTCCTTCCAAGGAACAAGCATCTTTTAAATCCATGGCCACAGTTGCCATCTGCAGTGATCTCTGGGCCCAAGAATATAAAATCTGACACTGTTTCCATTTTTCTCCCTCTGCCAGGAAGCAATGGGATCAGTTGCCAATATCTTAGTTTTTTATGTTAAGCTTCAAACTGGCTTTTACACTCTCCTCTTTCACTCTCATCAAGAGGCATCTTCACTTTCTTCCATCATTGTGGCACATCTGCTTATCTGAGATGGTTGATATTTCTTCTGGCAACCTTAATTGCAGCTTTTGACTCATCCAGGCTGGCATTTTGTAGGATGTACTCTGTGTGTAAGTTAAATAAATAAGGTGACAATATACAGCCTTGTTGCGTTCCTTTTCCAGTCTTAAACCAATCAGATGTTCCACGTTGAGTTCTAATTATTGCTTCTTGGCCCACATACAGGTTCCTCAGGAGACAAATAAGATGATCTGCTACTCCCATTTCTTTGAGGATTTGCCACATTTTGTTTGCGATCCACACAGTCATGATTAGCAGCATCTTCTGAAAATGGGAGGGGAAAAGCTATCAATAGAGACTGAATACTCTTGCTTTCTGAGTCTTTGATCCATGGATTTAAAATTGACTATTATGAGAAGTAATATTTACTTTGAGCTTTAAAAGTTATGATTCCATCATGATGACTGAATGTGAGGGTTTGTAAAAATCCAGATCCCCCTTATCACCTCAAGAATGCAAAAAAAGGGAACAAATAAACTTTTTTTTAAAAGTATAACAATAAAAACGGTTGGAGAGATAGAAAGAATGCCCCTACAGGGAAAACAAGCAAACAAACTTTAGAGAGTTTGAAGAAATAACAGAGTCAAGAAATAATACAATACAGAAATACAGTGGAATAAGAAATCTCAGGATGAAACTTCAGAGGAAGAGAATTCTGCAATAATTACAGTTAGAGAGAGTTCCCAAGACTAGAGGTTGATTAATAATGTTAAAAGCTGCAGAGAGAGCAAAATGGATGAGAACTTAAAAAAACCAAAACACCGGATTTGGTAATTAAAAGACCATTGGTAACCTTGGAGAAAAGAATTTTCATTGGGTGAAGATACTGGAAGTTGTATTACAAAAGGTTAAGAGGAGAGGAATAGGAGAAGTAAAAACAATGCATATGGATGATCCTTTCTAGAAGCTTAGCTGTGAAGTGACATAGGATGATCATCTGAGAGGATGATGGACTCAAATGAAATCTGTTAAGGATTGGAGAACTGGGTAGTCCTGGGCATGATTGTTGGCAGCAAGTAAGGAGTCACTACATGGGGAGTCATTGAAGAAGATTTGGAGGAAGAGCGAGAGGATGATCAAAAGAGCAAGCTACTGAGGACATGAGAGGGGATAAGATCAAAGAGACAGTAGTGGGGAAATGGGGGAGACTTTTGGCAAAGAGAAGAGCCATGTCTTTCTTCCTCAGAGATGGGAGCATAGTAGGAGAGAATGGAAGATGATTATGGAAAGTTTTAAGGTAATGAGTAGGGAAAGAAGACCCTTGAGATGGATGGTCCTCTATTTTCTCAGTAGGGTATTAAGGTCTCTGTTGGTGGGGTTGGCATGGAAGGCTTGAGAAGAGAACATCTAGATGGGAAGATGTGTTGAGTCAATTTAGGAATCATAAAAGAATTGCTGTGCAACAGTGAGAGTCCAGTTGAGATTAGACAACACAAATTTGTAATGGGTCCAGTTGGTGTCATTTGTGTTACTTTCTTGATTGGATGGCATTCAGGAAAGCTCAAGCTGAAGCAGAGAAGATGGATAGGTGCGAAGAATGAATGGTAATAGGACAAGGCGAACAGATATTGAAGAATAGAAGACATTGTATGATTAACCTGGTTAAATTATAGGGTTAAGATTACAAAGGAAGGAAAGTGAGGCCAGGGTAGAAAATGGATTAGGAAAGAATTTCTTATTAATTTTGAAAGCTCCACTGGATCTTTCTGAATTTCTACCATATGAATAACTTTAGCTCCAAACTTTAAAGTCCCTTCTTGCTGAGATGATGTGGGCTATATGTACTGAGTTGGAGATAATTTATCTGCAACTCAAACTGGCACAACTGCAGAAACTCCAAGATTTGATTTTGACCAGTACTACCCAAGTCTTTTCTCTTATCTCATTAATGCCTTCTTCATCTGGTCCTTGCAGAATTGTGTGACTGGCATTTGTAACCTCTTTAGGAACAAGATCAGTATACTTGCTATAAATGACTTTGTCTATTGATTGTCCCTTTTGGGAGTCATATTTAACATTCCCCTTTGCATCCATGTGAATTGATATGAATCCAATGGGTATTGGGCCACATGTATTTCTGGAAAGGCACCTCCATCTCCAAAATTCTCTAATAATAAAGGGATCCATCTTTTCAGATATCCATATGGTGGAGTTTCCCTTCATAATAAGACCAGGCTACTTTGATCTCTGTGGTCTTGTCTTTTCCTCAGCCTCAAGTTGATCCTGAGAAAACTGAGTTGACTGAAAAGCACAAGGAAGACAAATAATAGGTTTAGGAGGAATGAGGAAGAGGAAAGATAGAAGAAAAGGAGGTTGTAGTCAGAGGAAGGAGTTTTAGAATTCTGGATCATGGAGGTAGTAAAGGTATAAATGATAGTGAGATTAAGTGTAAAATCACTCCTCTAACTGACAGAGATGGAATAAAGGTGCAAGTTAAGGGAGTCGAGGAGGTAAATGAACTTGGAAACCAGGCTGTTGAGGGGACATTGACATATATACTGGAGTCCCCAAGTGTTAGGGCATGGGTTGAGGTAAAGAGGAAAATTGTGAGCTAGGTGGTAAACTAATTCCTTGAAGAAGGAAGGAGAGTTGATTGATAATCACATCATCCATAATAATAGTAATATGGATAAATGGAATGAATTTCAAAGGAGCAAATATTTTTGAGTGATGGCAGCAGAGGAAGGGTCTGGAAGCAGCAATGAGGAACAAGGACGATTCATGCTCTCTTTCCTGATCAGTTTATGGTTGGCTGGGGACAGGGGAGGGGAGGAGAAGAATGGGTACTAGTCCTAGAGAAAGTGGCCAGGAATGCAATATCATTTGGGAGTCTAGGGTTCTTTCTTTTTAAAGTGTATTAGGAAAGGTCTCCTATAGAAGATACGATTTTATTTTTCCCCACTTAATAGTATTTTATTTTTTCTAATTACATGCAAAGATAGTTTTCAACATTCACATTTACAAGATTTCGAGTTCCAAATTTTACTTTTTGCAATCTGATATAGGCTATACAGGTGTAATCATATTCAATTTATTTCCACATTAGTCATGTTGTGAAAGAATCAGAACAAAAGGGGAAAACCATGAGGAAGAATAAATAAAACAACAAAAGAAAATAGTACACTTCGATCTGCATTCAGACTCCATAGTTCTTTCTCTGGATGTGGACAGCATTTTCCATCATGAGTTCCTCAGAATTGTCTTAGACCATTGCATTGCTGAGCAGATCTAAGTGGAATCTAGGTTTCTAGGAGCGTGACAAGATGGAAGCAGTGTGTGTGAGGAGGGCATTGAAGATGCAGGGAAATACATTAAGAATAGAATGGAGGGATAGCTAGGTGGTGCAGTGAGTAGAGCACTGGCCCTGGAGTCAGGAGGACCTGAGTTCAAATCTGACCTCAGACACTTGACACATGTACTAGCTGTATGACCTTGAGCAAGTCACTTAACCCCAATTTCCCAGCCAAAAAAAAAGAATAGAATGGAGATCCAACAGGTAAAATGGAAAAGGAAGGGAGAACAGAAGAGAGACTTGGGAGAAGAGGGGCTGAAATGTGGGATGAAAAGGGTTGAAGATGTGTGGAGCGGTGGTAGGGAAAGGGAATTTTCACTTAGGCAAGCTCACAGCCCTGAGCTAAACACAGAGATGAAGAGAGACGGAGGTAGAAATTTGTGAGGCAGAGGACTAGAAAGCACCATTAAATTGGGGCTTACTATAATGATGAAGAGCAGTATCAATGCAGTCCAAGAGGTGAGAAGAAGGAAGATGAGGATAAGCATCTGGAATATTAAATGTCTACCCAGCCTGGGGGACTCTAGGGTCTGGTCTGAGCTCACACTCAGTACCATCTCATCCCAAAATGTCAAGGAATGCACTTGACTGCTGGCTGATCTTGGATCTGGCATCAAGAGGTTTGATGTCTGGTCCAGTGTAAGGCCCTCTAGCGTCTCAAGGTCTGGTGCCTGGATAGTATATCATCATGGAGGGCTGAGATGTTTATTTTCCCAGTAAGCAATAGCAGCTCAGAAATAATGGAGACCAGTGGTGCTATTACCCTCCCTGATGGCCGAAACGTGGGTCCTGGGCAGGTCCCTGAATATCAGCTGGAAGAATAAGGCATGGCTGGAGATATTTTCTCAACTTTGGGGCTTCTTCAGTATCAGAGTATCTTGGGCTACTTATCTTGAGAGTAGTCGGAAGTTTTACTAAAAGAAATGAGAAGTGAACCTGGGCAAGGGTGGGGAACTTGGGTCCTCAAATGCAGCCATTTGATTGAATCCAAACTTCACAGAACAAATCCCCTTAATAAAAGGATTTGTTCTGTAAAACTTGGACTCAGTCAAAAGGCCACACCCAAGGATCTAGAAGGCCACATGTGGCCTTGGGGCCGCAGGTTCCCCACCCCTGAATGAAAGTATAACACTTAATGAAAAAATTAGAAGGTGCTTAGGACAGATGTTCCTTTGGGAAACCTTAACAAAGTAGTGGACAGCCTGAAAAAAATGGAGAAATAAAAATTCAGATTTTGAATGAAACAACTAGAAATATTACAGCAGAGTTAAAAGACAACAGAGTTAAAAGAACAAACCCATTATCTACAATCAAAATCAACTCACCTGGGAAAAGGGGGAGGGGGCTCATAGTGACAGTCTAAGAGACATCAGCTTGCCAAAAGAATGTGAAATGAGGGGTTGAATATTTGAACAACTACATATTGGTTGCAGGATATTCATTGAAGTAACTTGATATGTTTAGCCTGGAGAAAAGAAGATTCAGGGAAGACATTCCAGCTGCCTTCAAGTATTTGAAGGACTAACACACGCAGGAGGGGTTAAACTTATTTTTTTTTGGACCCAAATGGAAGAACCAGGAGTAATGGATCAAAGTGGCAAAGACGCAGATTTAGGCTTGACATCAGGACCAAAAGACCACTAACATAACAAAAAATAAATAAAAAAATAAAAAAACCTAACATCTGTCCAAGAGGGCAACGGGCTGCTTCTAGAGCAGGGCTTTCTAACCTGGGCTCCAAGAACTTGTTTTTTAAATATTTTGATACCTGTAAAGCAACATAATTGGTTTCCTTTGTTATCTTATGCTTTTTATTTTATTTTATTTATTTAGGCTTCGCTGGACTGCCAAAGGTGTCTGTAACACCAAAAATGTCTAGAACTCCTGCTCAAGATGTTTCTCCTCCTAGGGGTCTTCTAGAAGAGGCCAAACAACCATTTATCAACCATGTTAACAGTGAGAATTCCTTTTACTTAAGAGTTAGACTAAATAGCCATTTGAGCTCCCTTTCATATCTCAAGTTCTGTGATTCTGTGACATAATAGACCTTTAGCAATAATTGAATGTGAATGTTAAAGAATATATCTATTTTTATGAAACTTATTTTACAAAATTGATCATATGCCTCAGCATAAATAACTTCAGAAATAAATAAACTCAGAAAGTCAGAGTCATGCAACACATTCTTTATAGACTATAAAAATTGTAATCGATAAAGAAAATATTAACAGAGAACACAAGGTTAAACAGAGATTATGTAATGTTTTACTTAAAAATTAGTAAGTTACATTATAAATTGCCAAAGAAAAATAATTGTATTAAAGAAAACTATAGCAATAAGAAAATATTTCAAAATTTGTGTGCTGCAGTTAAGGCAAAATATAGCTCTCTAAACATTTATTTTAGCAAAAGAAAGGAAGGAGGGAAGGAAAGGAAGGAAGCAAGGAAGGAGGGAAGGAAGGAAGGGAAGAAGCAAGGAAGGAAGAAAGAGAGAGAGAAAGAAAGAAAGAGGGATACTGAATTGACTATGCAAATAAAAAAACTAGAAAAATAATCAATGAGGTAGGTGATATTATTTTCTCCCTTTCACTGGGGCTGAGAGAGATTAAGTGACTTGTCCAAAGTCACACAACTAGTATGTGCTTGAGGCAAAATTTAAATTGTCTCCCAAATCAAAGTATATTTGATAAGTACATCAATAGCTCAAAACTACTACTAAATTGAAAAGACAACAAAACTGTATGACTCTGGGCAACTCATTAACCCTGTGAGCCTTAACTGCTTCATCTGTAACATGAAAAAGCTAGACTAGATGGCCGTTAAGATCCCTTCTGGCTCCAAAGAATAATAAGCTTCCAGAGTCTAATTCTCCTTCTGAGCTCACTCTTCAAACTCCCATTTGTACTGCAGGTTGGGTATCCAGAAGGTAGGTGCTATTCCTATTCTTACCAAGAGCCATGGACTCTTAGAAACTCTCTGAACTCTGATAGATGAGCTTTTTGAACTTATCTCCTGCCCTACTAAGCTTCCACGTCACTCCGTGTCCACTTCTAAACTACGTCAACGTGACTCTTCTTCCTGTCTCTTCTCACTCAAAACTCCAACCCCCCTTACGTGTTGTTGTCTTCCATTAAGCTATTTAAGGACAGATGCTTTCTTGTTTGTTTGTTTTTTACAGTATGTCCAACAATTAGTTAGTGGTATGTAGTAAGAGCTTATCATTTATTCATGATGAGAAGTAAATCCAGATAGATTGCTGAGGTTGGTTTGTGGCACTTAGAATCCTGAGACCTCTATTCCAGCTAAACTGAAGAGTCTATGTAGTCAATCCGATCCAATCCTATAAACGTTTATCAAGTGCCTATTATATGCCAGGCACTGTGCTAAGTATTCCGGATATAATTAATAAAAAGAAAGATAGACCCTGCCCTCAAGGAGTTTACAATCTAGAGTGGGGAGACAACACACAAAAGAAGGCAGGAAAGTGGTATGGGAAGGAGGAATATCATGGGGACCCCCTCCCACCACACTTGGTTCAGGGGCACCTTGTTCTACGGAGTTGAAACCAGACAGAGAAGTAGATGCAGAGTGGAGTGATCTGAGAGTAAGAATTTATATTTATAACTGCTAGTCTCTGCTTTTGGTCCCCTATCTGAAAAAATTGGGTGTGCTGAATGAAAATAACTCTAACTAAAGGGCCAATTTCATACAGATCTCAATGTAATTTATTAGAAAACATTGAATCTGGGATTAGTGATTAATTGAAGAAGCTCTACCTGTCACCACAAATCCCAAAGAAGTCACATTCTCTTTATTAGGTTAAAAAAAATGAGCAGATTTTCCCCCATGTTTCCTGGACATAGAAGAAAAAAAAAGGTTTCTCAAATTTCTATTTAAAACATTCACCCCCTTTAGGCTCCTCCTTAACAAAAAAGTATAAAGACTACTGTTGACTTTAATTGGTATGCTAGGGGCATGTGCTAAGGATAAAAGGAAAACTGCTGAGAAAGAAGAGTGAGTAAAGGGAGGAAAACTGAACTGTTGGAAAAAGTAGAAAGAAATGCAGTGTTTAAAGGTTGCAATTTTCAATGCAAACAGTGACCAGTTTACATATATACTTGACTAATAAATGACCCATATTTATAGCTATTGCTGTCCTGCCTCCTCAATACCAGAGCTCCTAATGTGGCTGCCAGGTCATTGTGGAGGTTGGGTGGAGTGGAAACTTGCAGATGGGTTTGGAGAGAAACCTATAAATTCAGAAGTAGAGAAAGGGGAGAATCTGTGAAAAGCTGGTCCTCCTTAAGTGAATAAGCTGGACAGGTTTACAAGGAAGACTGTCCTACCTTTGTCTTGGAAAATAGTTCTCCCTTCATGTCTGTATGTTTTCTCTTCATTTTGTTACCTTGACTGAAATTCTACCATGGAGAGATTTATCTGGGTTAATAAACACTTTGGTTTAAACAAGAAAATACCAGGAGATTTTGAGAAAGTTAAAAGAGCAAGAAGTCTCATGCAAACCAGTTCTTCATGAAGTCCCCAAAAAACAGGAATTCAAAGAAAATTGCTAGAAATTCTCAGAGGAGGAATTTAACTCACCAAATGGACAACGAGCAAATTGACAGTGTTGTGTGATGGGTAGAATGGTGAGCCTGGTTTCAGTAAGGCCTGATTTGAATACCTACTTGTCAATAACAGTTAACAAGAATTATAAATGACTCTGTCTGTAACAACAATGTTGCTAGCAGCTGCTGTGGAGGTGAAAGACCAACAGCAACAGCACACAGGAGGGCTGTTAACACTGTCCCTCTCACTACCCTCTCCTCTTACAACAATTTTTTTTAAAAGAATGAAAAATAAAGCCGTAGCTTCGTAGTTCAGCAAAACAAATCCCCACATTAGCCATGTTTAAAACTGTGTGTTTCTTTCTGCATTTTAAGTTCAATATCTCTTTCTTAGGAGGTGAGTAAAAGGTTTCATCTTCCTTATTTTGGACATATGGTTCATCATTGCATTGATCAGCATCATAAGGTCTTTCAAAGTTGTTTTTCTCTATAATGGCACCAATATATAAACTAATCTCCCTAGTTCTGCTCACTTTGCTTTGTATCAATTCGTTGAGTTCTGCCCAATTTCCTCTGAAATTGTCCATTTCATCATTTCTTATGGCACAATATTGTTCCATTATATTCATATACCAGAGGTTGTTTACCTATGACTCAGTAAGAGGACATCCTCGCTTACTTTCAATTTTTTGCTACCACGAATATTTTTGTACATAAATCTTTTCTTTTCTTTTATTTGGGTGTTCAACTAGTCATGGTATAGCTGGGTCAAAGGGTATGTATGTAGAGTTTGGTAACTTTATGGCCATAGTTTCAAACTGCTTTTTAGAATCATTGGGACCAATTCACAGTTCCGCTAATAATACACTAACATGCCTGTTTTCTTAAACCCCTCCAATATTTATTATTTTTTTCTTTGGCCATTTTTTTCAGTCTGACAGATGTGATGTGAAACTTCAAAGTTGGTTTAATTTGCACTTCTCTAGTTATTAATGATTAATAGCATTTTTATGTCTATTTTTATGACTATTTATGACTTGGATTTCTTCCTTTAAGAATTGCCTGTTCTTATGCTTTGACCATTTATCTACTGAGAAATGGTTCTTATTCTTTTCAATTTGAATTAATTTCTTATACATGTTCAATGTGAGACCTACATGAGGGAAATTTATGGCAAAGATTTTTTTCTCCCAGTCACTCATTTTCCTTCTAATTGCTCCTACATTAGATTTGTTTGTGCAAAAACTTTTAATTTTATACAATCAAAATTGCCCATTTTACGTAACATAATCCTCTTTACCACATGTTTTGTCATGCCTTCTCTCCTACCCATAGATCTAAAAGGTAATTTTTTCCTTGTTCTTCTAATTGATTTTGATGTGACCTTACATATCCATTTGTTGTAGGCTCTTTGACTTTGTTGACTTCTTCTGGCTGTATGTTTTGGTCTTCTTTGCCACCAAAGTAAGATTCCAAAGTCTGAGACTGAATCTGAGTGCATTTTCGCTGCCTGGCCGTATTCCCAACCAACTAACTTGACCCGTGAGTTTTTCAGTGGGGTATGACTGCTTGTAGACTAAAGAGTTCTAAGCTTGGTGGGATGTGCCAGCTCTGCCACACCAGCACTCCTCCTTCCCCAAGAACCCCCAACCCGGACTGGACTTAGACCTTCAGCAGGCTGTGCACTCCTGCTCTGATCTGCCACTTAATTCCTCCCACTCTTTTGTGGGTTCTGCAGTTCTAGAATTGGTTCAGAGCCATTTTTTATAGGTTTTTGGAGGGACTCAGCAGGGAGCTCATGCTAGTCCCTGCTTTTCAGCCACCATCTTGGCTCTGCCCCCTCGCTCTTTTTTTTTTAAATCAATGTAAAATCAGTTTAATGATTACTGCTTTTAGTACCTACGGAAACTGTCAAAGACTTTATATTGAGTTATTGAAGGGCCTCAATCTGCATTGGTTGAAGGAGGAGGCACATTGTCAAAATAATGGACAGTTGAGAGTTTGGAGCATGAAAAAAAACAGGGAATATACCAGAAGAAGGTCATATTGAAACAATGCCAAAACATTGTAAACTACTCAAAGAATATAGTGGAAGATACAATAAAATGATAAGACACACACCCAAGGAAGAACTAAAATCATAAAAGCAAAATTCAGAAATGGCATTGGGCTAAAAATATTTAGAAGGAGATGATGACAGAATTCAGCAAACTGGAGAATGGTATAGAAAAGGTCATTCCATCTGGCTGAATCCAGCAGCAAAATTAATACAGTAGAAAACAGAATGGTTCCAAGGTAAAATATGGACTTTCAATAAAATAGAGGACTTTCAAGCTTTCTCAGTGAAAAGACCAGAGCTGAATAGAAAATTTGACTTTCAAACATGAGAATCAAGAGAAGCATGAAAAGGTAATCAAGAAAAAGAAATTGCAAGGGACTTACTAAAGTTGAACTGTTTTGTTTACATTCCTACATGGAAAGATGATGTGTATGATTCATGAGACCTCAGTATTAAGGTAGCTGAAGGGAATATTCATATATACATATACATATATATGTATATGTATATATATATATGTATATGTGAGTGTGTATGTATGTATATACATATGTGTGTGTATATATATATATATATATATAGAGAGAGAGAGAGAGAGAGAGGGAGAGAGAGAGAGAGAGAGAGAGAGAGAGAGGGCACACGGTGAGTTGAAGATGAAGGGAAGATATCTAAAAGAAACAAAATCAAATTAAGGGATGAGAGAGGAATATACTGAGAGAGGGAGATAGGGAGAGATAGAATGGGGTAAATTATCTCGCATAAAAGTTAAAAAGAAAAAGCAGTTCTGTAGGAAGGGAAGAGAAGTCAGGTGAGGGGGAATGAGTGAATCTTGCTCTCGTGAGATTTGACCTGATGAGGGAATAACGTACATACTCAATTGGGTAACTTACCCCACAGGAAAAAAGGAGGAAGAAGAAGATAAAAAAAGGGGGGATGATAGAAGGGAGGGCAGATGGGGGTGAAGGTAAACAAAAACAAACACTTTTGAAAGGGGACAGGGTCAAGGGAGAAAATTCAACAAAGGGGGATAGGTTAGGAAGGTGCAAAATATACTGAGTCTTTCACAACATGAATATTGTGGAAGGGTTATACATAATGATAGGCATGTGGCCTATGTTGAATTGCTTGACTTCTTAGGGAGGGTGGGTGGGAAGGGAAGAGGGGAGAGAATTTGGAACTCAAAGTTTTAAAAACAGATGTTCAAAAACAACAAAAAAAAGGTTTTTGCATGCAACTAGAAAATAAGATGCACAGGCAATGGAGCGTAGAAATTTATCTTGCCCTACAAGAAAGAAAGGGAAAAGGGGATGGGAGGGGAGAGGGGTGACAGAAGGGAGGGCTGACTGGGGAAAAGGCAACCAGAATATACTCCATCTTGGAGTGGGGGAGGAGGGTAGAAATGGAGAGAAAATTTGTAATTGAAACTCTTGTGAAAATCAATGCTGAAAACTAAATATATTAAATAAAAAAAAAGAAAACAGAATGGTAAATACTAATAAATGATATTTATGATATACAAGAAGAAGTAATTTGAATGTAGCTGCTGTAATGTGGGACAAAGGTTACCAGTTGCACTCTGTCATATTAACTGTGAAGGACATAGTGGGAGTGGAAAAAATCTTACTCCAACTTTAATGGGGGAAAGTTAGTGTTGAAGGGGAAGTAAAGGAATTCAAATGACAGATTTGATCTAAGGGTCTCTTTCTACGCTAACTAGGTACATCTGTTGATTGGACTCACAAAAGACAAGAAATATTCCTCAAACTATTTATGTTAAATTCATTTTTTAAAGAGAGTTGACAAGATGTCTCTGTGAAGAAGTGATTGTATAGTGCTTCAATTCCTAAGACTATGAACAGATAAGAGTAATAGTAGCATAGCTGATTGTATCAGTAGCTAATAGATCAGCAGATGATATCGATAATTCTATAATGAAGTAGCAAACTGCAACTTCAGAGACAGAGAAAAATTTCAGCTGGGACACTGGCCTAAAAGTATAAGTTGTGCAGGCTACACATATCCCTCCTCCCCCTACCCCAACACTGGTGGCCTGGGAACAAATATTTGTTATTTCTTTGCCATTCTATTTATTTTGGGATTGCTATTCTATTTTGTTTTGAGTTAATGTATACTCTTTTCTGGTCTGCTATAAAAGAAACATTGGAGGGGGGCTCGGTGGAGTTACAAACAATGGTTTCGAATAAATGTTGAACTAGCTTCCAGGATCCCACATCTGAAGGAAAGCCAAATGCTTAAAATTTACAAAATGATGTGCAAATTATCTCATTTAATCTTCAAAACAACTCTGTGATATAGATCAGGGCTGTCCAACCTTAGGTTATCTTAGGGCTTCATTAAAACAAAATAATTATTTGAGGGTTACACCCAGAATAAAAAATACAGTACACTAATAGAAAGTAGGGGAACGCGAGTCATCAATACAACAGGGGAAGGCATGAAGGGCGAAAGCAAACACAAAACAACAAAGTGACAACACAACAGTATAAAGGTAGGTGAATACTGGCTAGTCTGCATCACACAGACAGAACACATCCCACAGACCAATTGAAAATTCCGTGTGATATGTGCCATCCATAATACTGCTTAAAAATACCAAAGAAAATTAACATCAATGAGATTATTTATTAGAGATGGAATTTAAAAATCTAATACACATTCCATGCAAATTATTATTTTATTTTTTCGCTCACAAAAATTAAAACCCATAGGCCGGCCACATAAAATCTTGTTGTGGGCCTCATGCGACCTGTGGGACATATTTTGGACAGCCCCGTTATAGACGCTACAGACAGTTGGTTCAAAGTTAGAGCACTGAGCCTGGAGTCAAGATGACTTGAGTTCAAATCTGGCCTCAAACATTTACTAGTTATGTGACCCTTATATAAATCGTGACACTACTGTCTTCTTCAGTTTTTTCAACCACAGAATGGGGATAATAATAGCATTTATCTCACAGAGCTATTATGAGGATTAAAGGAAATAGTATTTACAAAGTGTTTAGCACATAGTAAGTGCTTTCCCTCACTCCTCATATTATAGATGAGGAAACAGGATTATAAAACTGGAATGATTTGACGATCTTCACATAACTAGAAAATGACAGAGATAGTAATTGGAAAAAACACAATGCTATTAAAAAAGAGAAAACAATACAGATGGAATCTCTAAAACCAAGTCTCTTGTTCTTTTTGCTACACTATATTTTTTTCTGCTGAAATGAAACTATAGGGTCAAGGTAATTTGAAAGGATTAGAAAGCAATGCTGAAAAACTAAAGGATTTTGAGGAAACATCTAGTATAAATCTTAGAATTTTGAGAATTTCAGAAAATACAAAAGAAGAAAATCATCTAATTACCATTATACTAATATAACATCCACAGAATACCAACGAGGAGAAACTTAAACTTCAGTTTACCCAAGTACATCAAACTTCAAAAGTGCAATCACAAAGAAGATCCTTTAAGCTACCAGAAGGAAGAAAAACAATATTTATCAAAAAGCATCAATCAGGATCACATAAGACTTTCTACAGATATCAGAATTGACTAAAGAACATTGCAAACATAAAATTTTAAGACATGAAATTTAATCCCATAATCCCATGAAATTTAATCCCATAATCAGTTTCTAAAAATCTAAACAGTCTTTAAAACAAAACAAAACAAAAAAGTAGTATACATTTCAAAACCAAGAAGATCTCAAAGAATTTGTGGAGAAAGAAACCAACATCTCAAAAAGATGTTTGGACCTAAGATAGAAAAACATAGGTAAGGATTTAGAATAATAGTTAATTTTCAAATGTGTAGCTAATTGTTGTCTTAATGTAAGGACCTCTGATACAGTTGGGATCTCTGATGAACAGAGAGGCTAAATGAATGTGAAAAAAGCTGTATAGAATTAAAAGGACATGGTAGATTTTTTTTTTCTAAAGGTATAAGATAGGTGAATAAAAATAAAGAGAAGAAAGAGTGGGCAATACAGGGGTGAAATTCCTATCTTTGACAACAGAACTTTGGAGAGCTTTAGCATAACATATAGGAATTCTGTTGTTGTTTGGTTTAAAAATAGACATATTAAATAAGAAATTTTATATCCCTTTCCAAATTAATGAATAACAATTATAAAGAAGGGGCTATGTTAAGTCAAATTTAAGTCTGGAAAAATAAGTTAAATTTTTAGGAAATTTATCTAGCAGAACTAGATAAATGGAATATATACTAACTACAATCCCAGAAGGAAAAATAAATAGGAAAAATGGTGCAAAGAATGTGACCAGGAATTATTATCAGGAAGGATTAAAAATGTTATAATATTTTGTACTTTAAAATTAATTAATTTAAAAGTACATAAGCACTTAGCAAATTTAGTGCTCATGTTGATGCTTAATGTTTCATATAAAACACATAAATTTGAGGAGAGTATTTTGGGAAGATGATGGAGTAGGTCAGAAAATTTCAAGCTCTCAAGATTTTCCTCCACAAAAGAGATAAAATAGCGCCTTTGGGTGAATATAGAGCCATGAAAACAAATAAGAGTAGGGGCAGAAAAGGGGTCCTCTTGGGACAATTAGAGAAAACCTGAAGAAAAATCTCAGGACTAGATTTCCTCCCTGTGAAGAGTAAACACCTCCAGGCTCGGGTCTGCTTTAACAACAGGCAACAAGTCCTGGGTTTAGCTGGTTTGGGAGGCTGCCTCAGCGCCAGCCACAGGAACTTTTACCCCTGGGGACAGAGAGGGGAGTTGGGCATCTGATGTGGGGAAGATCTAGGGAGCCCCTGCTGACAAGGAACAGCAGACCCAACTGTGCTGCCAAGAACCCTGGGGGCGAGAAGGAACCAGCACAGGCTTGGTGAGAGCAGAAGCAGTGGGGTAGGGTACCGATGGTTATGGGCACTTATAGGAAGCTGGAGGTCTTGGTTTGAGTTCAAGGTCAGAGGAGAGAACTGAATAGGATCAGAGGAAAGAGGCACCATCCCCCATACCCCATGACTAGAGGTGATTATAAAAAAAAAATTATTACAAAAAAAATGCACAGGCAAAGGAGAAAGAATCCAACCATAGAGAGCTACTATGGAAATAGAGAAGATCAGGGTTCATCTTCAGAGGAGGATGAAGCAAAGAAACCCTCTTCTAGCCCAAAGAGTAATGTCAAATGGTCACCTGCCCCAAAAGAATTCATTGAAGAATTTTTTAAAAAGACTTAAAAATCAAATGAGAGAGATTGAGGAAAAATTAAAAAGAATAATAAAAGGAAAACAAGATTATGACAAAAAAGTCAACCAATTAAAAAAGGAGATCCAAAATCTTAAGGAAGAAAATGATTCCTTGAACATCAGAATTGGGCAAGGGGAAGCCAGTGAAGTTATAAGAGATGAAGAAATAAAAAAAACCAAAATATAAAGAATGAAAAAATAGAAGATAATGTGAAACATCTCATAAGAAAAACAACAGATCTAGAGAACAGATCAAGAAAACATAATAATAATTGGATTACCTTAAAGTTCTGATCAAAAAAAGAATCTTGATATAATAATACAAGAAATAGTAAAAGAAAATTGTCGTGAAGCATTAGAACAAGAGGGGAAAGTAGAAATAGAAAAATCTACTGATCACCATCTGAAAGAGATCCTACAAGGAAAACTCACAGGAATATTATAGTTAAATTCTGAAACCCCCAGATCAATGACAAAATATTATGAGCGACAAGAAAAAAATGTTTACATATGATGGTACCACAAAAAAATCACACAAGACTTAGTGTTGGTGACACTAAAATATGGCAGGTCTTGGAGTACTATATAAAAAAGAGCAAAAGAACTGGGCCTCTGGCCAAAAATATCATACCCAGAAAAGCTAAGCATAATTTTGAATGGAAAAAAATGGACATTCGTTTAACTGTCAGACTTTCAGGACTCTGTTAAAAAAACAATCTGAACTCAATAGAATATTTGACATATGAGAGCCAAGAGAAATGTAAAGTACATGCCAACGACCATTAAAAGGGACTCAATAAGGACAGAATGTACTTTTATGTATGGAAAATGTAAAACCTATGTCTAAGATTGTTACTAGTAGTTATGTAGCTTATAAGAAAGATTGGGGTAGACCTGAGTATGATGTGACTTTAAAAAGTAAAACTATTCAAGAACAGCTAAAAGAGTAATTATCTTACACAAATGAGGTGCAGGAGGAAGAACCAATACAGAGGAATTAGATGGGGAAGGGGCTGTTAGTTCTGAAAACCTATTTTGATTGGGAATGGGTTTAAGAGGGGGAAATATACATACACCTAGAAGAGTATAAAAGTCTTCTAAATTTAAAATAGAAATAAAACTCTAAGGGGATAGGGAGGGGAGAGAGGATGAAGGACAGATCTTTAGAGGGGAAGGTGAGGGAATAAGTTAAAAGGTGGTATAGAAGAGTGTTTAGATTTAGAGGAATGGGGGGTTAAGGGAGGGATTCCTGGGGTGGAGGTAGGTTAAGTAATAGGAGGGCAAGGTAGCAGGTAGAAGTAGAGGAGTTAGGAGAGATAGGAAAAAAGAGATATACACAAACACAAAAACAAGATTAGGAGTAGAATCTCTTAGGGAAAGTATATGCTTATATATGTAAATCTGTGTATATATGTATGTATGTGTATATATGTATACATGTATGTATATATTAATAGCTATATATAAACATATCCACGCCTAATTGTAGTCTTGGGGGGGTAAGTTGAGGGGAGGAAGGGGGAAAAAAGAACAACGTAAAAAGTATACAACAAACGACAAAAGAAAATCTACAGGGGAGCAAAGAAAAGATGGACAACTTTCAACTTAACACACAGTATTTAATATTGTAATGGCAAGCAGAGTGGAACTTTTTGTTTTGTTCTTTTGGAGTTCTTCTAAGCAGTAAGGCAATCAAGTGTCTTTGAGTCTTGCCTTTGTTTCAATCAAAAGTCTTTGATTGAATCGAGAGTCTTTGATGACCTGCTTAAGTCATGGGAAGGCCTAGGTCATATGGGTTTGAGTCACATGGTTGTGATGCCCTCTGACCCTGAAGAAATATATATACTCTGAGGTTAGCGTTTTGCTTGGGGCTCACTCACTGGAAGAGTGTCATGTGATTTGACCAGACAAGACTCTGGGTAGCCATTAAGGAGCCCCCCAGCTTTGTAAATCCAGATGTTGGTGCTTCTCTCTCTGATAACTATATGTATTGCTATGGTCAGATGGTTAGAGGCCTGTCTGTTGATTTGTATTACTTTTTCTGCTTGTAATTCTTACTTGTAATTTCTGTTTGTATTTTCTTTGAAGTTCAGGGTGCTTTTTCCCCTGAACTAAGTGAATTATATATATATATGTTTAATTAAAGTGAGATTGTAAACCCCTTAAAGTTGCTTTCCTTAGAAAAACAGATCAAGAACCTGTGCTAGTAGCCCTCCTGTGTGCTGGTGTTATTGGCCTTACATAGCCATAGTAGCTGCAAGTAGCATTGGTCGAATATATAGGCCTTCTGAAAATGACAAGTTATTGCTATATCTTTTGAATCCTCTCCTATGTTCTGCTATGCACATAATATGGTTTTTTTCTTTTCTTATTTTATATTTAAGTTTATAACATTTCTTTTTCTTTTCTTACTATGCATTTAAGTTTTAGTATTTTTCTAAAATAAAAAAAATAAATTTAAAATTGTGTTTTATTGATAGCTTTTTTCCATCAAGTTCATTTTCATGTATTTCCTCCCTCTCCTACTGAAAAAGCTATTCCCTAAAACAAAGATTTTTTAAAAAGAAATAAAGCAATTTAGTAAAACCAACCAAAATATCAAATGTGTTCGACAGTATAAGCAAAATGCTATAACCCAAGGGGTACCCTCCTCTACAAAGTTGGAAAGGAGGTGCATATTTTTCTTTTTCCTTTTCCTTTATTTTTCCCTCCCCTCCCCACCAAAGAAGGTTACGATTAAGTACAAATATATCTGTATCTATACCCACACACACACACACACATACATACTTATATACATACACACATATTTATCTGTGTATATGTACAGATACATACATATATATATATATACATACATACACAAACATAAATATTTATAAGAGTCCCTCCTTTATCCTCTCCTCCCTATCCTATCTCCTTTCTGAGATATATTTCTAGATTTCTGAGATATATATATATATATATATATATATATATATATATATATATATATTTTCTAGATATATATGTTGTTCCCTCTTTTTACCCATTCCTGATAAGAGTAAGGTTTTAGCACTACCCCCCACCCCCCCAAAAGCTTCTTCTATATCAATTTTTCCTTTTATGCCTCATTTGTATGAGATAATTGCTCCTTCTATCTCTCCCTACACAGTTTTATTTTTTTTTAGAATCACCCTGTCATACTCAGGTCAGCCCACGCCTTTCTTTCAAACTACCCAAATAATGATGACATTCATAAGAGTACTGCTGATATTTTCACATATATGAAGTAAACAATTTGACCTTATTAAGTCCCTAATAATTGGTTTTTAATGTTTACCTTATTTTTTCCAGGATGTTTTAAGTTGAGTTTCCCCCTAAATTCTGGAGGTTTTGTCACAAAAACCTGAAAGTCTTTGAGTTCATTAAATATCTTTTTTTTTCTTTCAGGATTATACTTAACTTTGCTGGGTGAGTTACCCTTGGTTGTAATCCTAGCTCTTTTGCTCTATGAAATAGAGTATTCCAAGACCTATGGTTCTTCAATGTAGTAGCTGCTAGGTCTTGTGTAATCCTTATTGTAGCTCCATGATATTTAAGTTGTTTTTGTTGTTGTTGTTGCTTCCAACGTTTTCTCTTTAACCTGGGAGCTTTGAAACTTGGCTATGATATTCCTGAAAGTTTTACTCCTGGGATCTCTTTCAAGTGGTGATCATTGGATTTTTTTCTATTTCTACTTTGCCTTCTCATTCTAGAATTTCAGGGCAATTTTCCTTGATAATTTCTTGTAATATTGTATCAAAATTATTTTTTAATCATAATTTTAGGTAGTCTGACTATTCTTAAATTATTTCTCCTCAATCTGTTCTCCAGATCAGTTGTTTTTCTGATTAGATGTTTTACTTTCTCTTCAATTTTTTTGTTCTTTTGATTTTGTTTTATGATTTCTTGGTATCTTTGAATGTCATTAGCCTTCCCTTGCCCAATCCTAGTTTTCAAGGAATTATTTTCTTCCTTAAGTTTTTGCTTCTCTATTTCAAGTTGGTTGACTTTTCATAATTTTCTTGATTTTCTTGGATTGCTCTTATTTTTTTTTCCAATTTTTCCTCAATCTCTCTTATTTGATTTTTAAAGTTCTTTTTAAGTTATTCCAAGAACTCTTTTTGTGCTTGGGACCATTTGACATTTCTCATTGAAAAAAGAGTGTTTTTTTTTTTTGGCTCCATTATCTTCCTCTGAATATGAACCCAGATCTTCTCTGTCCCCATAGTAACTATCTATGGTTGGGTTCTTTCTCCTTTGCTTACTCATTTTTATTTATTTATTTTTGGTTTTATTTTGTTTTTAGCAGCTATTAGAGTAATCAAGTTACAGTCCTGAGGTATGAGGAATGATGACCTAAGCTTCAGGTCCTTCCTACTGCTTTTTTCTGAGGTCTATCTCAGGCCCAACCTTGAGCTCTCTTCTCTACTCCTAAGCCACAGCTAAGGCCCCCACCCACACTGTCCCACAAATGATCTTACTCCCTTAGATCCCTTGATAGATGCAAACTACTGCTGTTCTCTGTGCCCCAGAACTGAAACCAGGGACTCTGCTCTCCTGCAAGTGCCCACAACCAGCAGGGTCCCTGCCCCTTGCTGCTGTACTTACCAGGTACTAGTTTCTTCTCCCCACAGCCCAGGACATGTCTAGTCAGCACAGCTATACTTGGCATCCCTCAACAGGTGAAGGGCCTTCAGTCTTCTCCTACACAGCTGTCAGACCCTAACTGTCTTCAAGATGAAAGTTTCTGAGACTGAGGTTGCCTCTCTCATCAGCTGCTTGTTGTTTGTTGATTCTGCGGTCCGCTCGGATGTTCTATTGATATAAAAAGAATCATAAAAAGACTCTATGAAAATAAAAGAAAGGAAAATTTAAATAACTGGAGAAATATTCAGTACTTTTGATTGGGTCAAGTCTATATAAGAAAAAATTATTCTATTACCTAAATTAATTTACAGATTTAGTACTATATCCATCAAATCACCAAGGGATACTTTATAGACTAAACAATAACAAAATTCAGTTGGAGGAACAAAAAGTCTGGAATCTTAAAGGAAATCACGGAAAAAGAAAAGAATGAAAGGGGCATATTCAGAGCCCAAACTATTTATAAATCATTAATCCATGATTAAAAATGTTTGGTACTTGTAAAAAAAAACTAGCTTAGTAGAACAGATTAGATAAAGGAAAAGCCAGAAACAACTGAAAACAACCCAGTGGCTGGCATATCCATTAAAATGAATTACTAGAGGAAAAACTCTGTAACTGACAAGATCTTCTGGGAAAATTGGAATGCAATTTGGCAAAACCTCAGTTTAGGCCAACATCTTCCACCATTTATCACAATAAGCCCTTACTGTATCCATGACCTGAATATAAAAGGTAGCATTAGGAAAAAAAAATTAAAAGTAGAATGAAAGAAGGTACCTTTTACAACTATGTCTGGGGGGGAATATTTTTTAAATTGCTGTTGATATCTTTTTATTTTAAATCACATTAATTTCAATATATATCCACCCCTACCAAAAAGCCATCCCTTATAACAATTTTTAAAAGAAAGGGGCGGGAGGGAAGCAATTCAGTAAAACCAATCAATGCATCAACTGAGTCTAATGGCATACATTATATTAGTCTTCCACACTTTTAATGAAGGAGGGAAGTACATTTTCTCTTCTATTCTTTAGGGCAAAATTTGGTCATTATAATTTTACAAGATTTAGACTTGTTTGTTCTTTCCATTTTCAGTGTTGTAATCTTTTTATCTGTGTATGTGCTTCCTCCTACTTCACTTTGTATCAGTGTTATGTCTTCCCACATTTCTTTGTATTCTTCATTGTCATTGTTTCTTAAAGTACAATAGTATTCCATTATGTTTATGAACTATAATTTGTTTAGTCATGGCCTGATGGATAGTCATCCACTCTTTTCACAATTCTTTGTTACTGTCAAAAGTACTGCAATAAATATTTTGATGTGAGATCTTTCTTTTTCTCTTTGATCACCTTGAAGTATATGCACTGGGATCTTTGGGTCAAAGGTATTTTAGTCACTTTCTTAGGATAATTTCAAATTGCTTTCCAGGATGGTTGGACCACTTCACAACTTCACTGACAATGCAACATTCTGCTTGTCTTTCCACAAATGCTACAACACTGACTATTCTTATCAGTTATCATCTTTGCCAGTTTGCTGTGGAATGGCATTTCTCTTCTTCCCCTCCTGGCCTGGCCCCTTCCTGCCTGCTCCTTATGCTGTTCCCCTCAACTAACTTGCCTAAAGTCCTGAGAACACTCCATCCTGATACCAGAATCCTAGGGAGGTAGATAACCTACATGAACTCATTCCTCATTGCTTACCAAACTCCCACCCTAGTCATATCCTCCCATCCTAACGATTTGGAACCTCTTGACTGTCATTAGTCAAATCCTCTTCTCCGTCCTCCCATTGATCATCCCTAGGAATAAAGGAGCTCTTGTTTCCATCCCACTCAACCAACCCCACCTCCCTCCAATGTTTCACTCTAAAGCTACCCACCCTTCTCACTGTTCTCTCTGTAAAACTTGCTCCATAGGCAACAAAATTGCTTTTATCTTAAATCTTTTTCTTTTCCATTCCTTCCACCATATGGCTCCCACTGAAACCTGGATCCCTTCTTATGTCACAACCTCTATAGTGGCTTACCTTTTCCAGCTCTGGTTGCATTCATTCCCCTTACTCATTGATACTCAGAGTGAGAAAGTTAGAATACTTGTTCCCCACTGCCTCTTCCAGGTTTTTCCTCTACCACTCTTACTGAGTAGCTTCTCCTTGAGGTTAACTCAACCCTCATCTATTTATTATTCAATCGAAATTCTGATCACTGTAATGTACCAGCCTCCAGGACTTCTTTCCTCAATGAACTCAATGCTTGCCTGTATACTAGGCTTGTGAGGATTAAATGAAATAATATCTGTAAAGCATTCAGCACAGTGCTTGGCATATAGTAAGTGCTTAATAAATGTTTATTCCCTTCCCCTTCCCTTCTAAGAGAACTTCAACATACATACTGATATTCCCTTAAATACCCCAAACTCTCACTTCCTCAACTTACTCATTTCCTATTATCTATCCATTCACTCTACTTTATTCATACACAGGGATGATCATACTCTTGGTCTTGCCATCCCTCCATTATCCATTCAGTTCTAAAAACTGTAAATAAAAGTTCATAGGCTTTGCAAACTATTTTAGCTCCTCCTGTGGCTGCTGGTAGGTATGTGGAAAAGTTAGTATTTAGTACAAAGATGAATGGGCTGGTATCTCCCCCAAATATGGATTTTTGGCCTCTTCCCTCTCCAGTCTTCACTTGTGTATATATAGAGTACCTTACCTTGGCAAGCAGAAGGATCATCTCTTCATGTGAAATGGGAGTGAAGGAGGATATAGTGGCAAAAGCCATCTGAATTATGTGAGATGAGGAGGAGAGGAGAAGAGGGAGATCTAGGTAAATGGCCTCAATTTTTTTTTCAGTGAAATATGAAGCAAGATTGTCAGCTGAGAGGATGGAGGGAAGGGGAGCTATGGGAAATTTTAGGAAGTATGAAAAGATTTGGAAAAGATTCTGTGGTGAGTGGGATAGTGAGTCAAATACAAAGATGTAAAAATATTGCTTTAGCAAATTGAAGGCCCAGTTAAGATTATGAAACAAATTTACAGCAAACCCAGGCAGCATGTTTTCATGATTCTCTTCAGCTTTGTTCAGTAGCGTGTGAGTAGGAGTGAAGGCAATGGATGGAGGGAGTAATCGAAGGCTAAGGCTGGGCAGGGCAATCTCAGTGGTGGGATAGAGGGGGCAAGGGGCTTAAGGAAAGAAGACAGTGTAGAGTTGAACCAGTTCACCAAGTGCTCAAGGCAGAGAATTGAGGCACCCTGCGCCAAGTGCAAGGATGATGGCTTGGGGAAGAAATGAAGGATTGAGGGACTGGACATCATGGTGAAGATGAAGAATAGAGTTTGGAGTTATAGGGCAAAGAAAGACTTAGAAGGACTACCAAGAGTAATCAGATAAGGGAATTTCAGAGTTCATGAGTATCAAAGTGGAACATGGAAGATAGATGCCACATCTACATGGACTCTTACTGTGGGTTGCTTAGTGAAGTTATGGAGACTACTTCAGACACTTGCTAGCTGTTTAACTCTAGGCAAGTCACTTATCCTCCTTACCCGCAGTTGCAATATTGAGATAAAAGTAGCACTTAACTTACAGGATGATCTGAAGGATCAAACTAGATTTATATACACTCATATCTATGTCTATATACGTATATGTATATTTATATATGATATGCTTTGCAAACCCTTGAATATTAACACTAGCTACTTCTATTACTAATATTATTACTATTATTCTTTGGTTGATTTCCATTGGGGAATGGCTCCTGGTCTTGTATATTTGTATCCTTCTATACCTTGGATATCTCTGATGTTGTACTGATGATGTAGAACTAAGGTTTCTTCCGCTTCTAAATCTGTGGTCCTATGGCCTTATGAATGACAAATAGCATTTTCAATGATGACAAAGTATGATATTCACCAGTTACTAGCAATCAAACTTTTTTAAAAAGCAGGAAATACCTCTGGGATGATTAGTGGATCATGTCAGTCATTTATATCAGTGGTGTCAAACTCAAATCTAGGGAAGCCACTGAACCATATATAAAGATCCCTGTGGGCTCCTGTTGACTTAGATAACTATATATTAGCATTATATATGTTTTATTGTATTTTTATTTATTTTGTTAAATATTTTCCAATTACACTATAATCAGGTTCTGGCCGCACTCGGGAGTATTGCAATAAAAAAGGGCTAGCAGGCTGAATGTTTGACACCTCTGATTTATATCATAGTGTGAATTGATCTAATAAGCTTCCTTTTTTCCTAATACCTAACTGAGATAGATTAAATTAAGGGAATGGAAGCTTAAGAAGTGGAATAAATAACTAACATTGGTATCTGACACTGTAGAGGGTCTGATGAACTTTAAATATGTATTTGCAAATGGTGGTTGAGGGCTATGCTAAAACCCTGAGATACAGGCGTGCCAGGTGATAGCAGAGAGACAAGGGAAGAAAAATGGAAGGGTACCAATCAATCAATCAACATGTATTTATTTTTATTTTTTTATTTAGCATTTCATTTTTCCTCAGTTAATATGTGAAAACAATTTTTAATATTTGTTTTTAAAACTTTGAGTTCTGATTTCTCCCCCTTCCTCTTTCCTCCCTCCTCACTTCCCTTCATTGAGGCAAGCAATTTGATACAGGTTGTACATGTTCAATTAACATTTATTAAGTACCTACTATGTGTCAAGTATGGCTAATCACTGGAGATACAAAGAGGCAAAAGACAGTCCCTGTCCTCAAGGAGTTTATGTGTACCATTTTTTTCTGAGTTAATGTGTGAAATATGACTGGTATAGGGAGGTGTTAGGGAGGAACTTCTAATACAGTGAATTGGCACCTCCTCTGCAACTTAGGGGCCCTAGGAAGTTGCCTGAGGGATTGAGTGCTTAAGCAACTTGACTAGGGTCATCCTACCACTATGTGTCAGAGATGGGACTTTAACCCATGTTTTCCTATCTTGGAGGCTGGCTCTGTATCTAGTATAATAAATTGCTTATTTGTATCTATTTTGAATTTTTCTCTTGGACCAAAAACTTTTCCAAGATAGGGAAAAGACATTATATTTTCTCATACTATGCAGCCTTCTCTTTCGAAGACCTCTCTTTTGAAGACCCAGAATTCAGGCTATCAGAATTCATACTAGTTGCATTTGGAGTCAAATCACTGTCTGCAAGTTGCCCTGAGGAAAGAGGTCCTTTCTTTAATACAGGTGTATATTGTTAATAAGTTACTGGTGCTTGGGAATGTTCTCCTCCCCCTCTGTTCTGAGAGGGGAGGAGGGGAAAAAAGAATCCCCAGCAACCAGAGTTGAACTCAGAATGAATTTCTTCATAGGAACAGTTTTAAATAGTAGTTATTACAGTTGAAACAGTACTATTAATAATGTACTTCAGGTGCATTATGGGTTAAATAGGCTTTTGTGAAGAAGCCGTGGAAACTTTATCTATAATTGTTTATATAGGAAATTGCCTCTTGAGTTCCAGTCCATCAATACACAATGGAACATTGCCCATTTATAACTTGGACCTACTGTACTTCATAAAGTTACTTCTTAGTTCCCAGAAAGTCTCTAATTTGCATTCATGGACACCCTGTGTTCCCAGTTTGAGGACTCAGGTCAAAGATCACAAAACTAAAAATGGTAATGGAAGCTCAAGTATTTTTGTATCAGGTAGGACATGGATAGAGGCAGCTTGGGGTACTGATTAGAGAACTGGCCTGGAATGGAGGAAAATCCAAGTTCAAATCCTTATGCTGACATATACTGTCCATGTGACCTTGGGCAAGTCATTAATCTCTCAGTGCTTGGGCATTTTCTCCAAATTTCAGGCAATGTAATGACCTACATTACTGATATTTACCCATCTGGGAGTTTCCAATTTCAGAGAAATTACAAGACCAATCCCTAACCTATAGAAAGTGGATATCTGAGCAGTCATCACCTATCACTCCTTAATTCCCACCTAACCACATACCACTCTGCTCCAGCTGCTAGTCACTGATGCACGATAACTTAGCAATTTACCAAGATTAAATCTAAGAACTTCAGAAAGTTGTCAATGTTAATTTTTAAAAATTCAATCATCCGTTGGCTTCTCTGTGGTAATTTACAGCCTGAAGAAACAACTTTCTCCATCCCCATCTCCATGCTCATTTCTCTCCTTCCTCACCCACTCCCACTCCTATGTAAAGTGATTAACTAGATTGGTTTTTTCTTATTCTTCCTCTATTCCCTGTTGCCCCAGCTGTTCCAATTACACATTTCATCTTAAACTGTGTGACAAGGCTGTGGAACTCAGTGCCAAACTTTCCCTGAATTTCTTTTTCCTTTTATCAAAGTGCATTCCAAAAATGTCAAGGCACTGATATGCTAAGTTTCTAGCAGATGTGAGTAGAACTGGGAGACCTACACTTCATTTCTCTCAAGTAGTTCAAAATCAGGGGGCATCTAGGTGGTACACTGGATATAATACTGTACCTGGTATCAGGAAACCCTGAGTTCAAATTCTGCCTCATAATCTTACTAACTGCATGACCCTAGACAAGTCATTTAATCTTGGTCTGCCTTAATTTCCTCATTTGTAAAACAGGGATAATAAGAGCACTTGTCTCCCAGGGTTGTTGTGAGGATCAAGTGAGATAATATTTGTAAAGCACTTTGCAAACCTTGAAGTGCTATATATGTGCTACTTATTATTATTGTCAGGAAACATTCCTGCAAAATTCAATTTTTCTTGCTATGTTGACAGTATTATAAATTTTTAGAAATGACACCAACCCTATCTGGGTATCTTTGTTTTTGGTCCAGACTGTGGTTCCAGTTCTTTCATCTGAACTACTACAATGACATTTTTCACCCAAATTTTTACCTAGTTGCAGCCAAGAATTCATAAAGAGAATGAAAGAACCAATGGTCTGAGAGGGAGTGGAGCCAATGACACAACCAGTAACTAATTTGTGCAAGCAGTCTCTGGAGGGCCTTCTTAGAAAAGGATTGTCTGTAAACTTCCTCCCTCTTTGGGTGTCTCACAACACCTTTAGATGGAGGCAGATAACAAATAGAAACCAACTAATATTTCACCTGCCTCTGTTCTCCTTTCTAGTCTGCTAGATGGCATACCACAGTTAGGCAATTGCTAGAGTACAGATCAATGTGGGTGGTAACATTCATTTTTTTCTGAAAATATTCCTGATGACTTAGTTTATTTTAGTTTAATCATTGAGGTGGAGGCGAGGAGGATAGGTAGCTATCTGTCTTTGGTAATTTGCATGTCAACCATGAACCATCGGAACACACAGTTATATAAAAATCCAAAACAACAACAACAACAAACTTGCCTCAAAAAAATTAGGGCAGTTTCTATGCCTTGAAGAGATATCTGAAAAAAACTTGAGTGAAAGATTAGAAATAGCCTTTTCTTTTCTCTCTTTTCTTTTCTTTTCCTTTCCTCGGTCTCCAAGGATGGAAGTACAGTGGCCACTCAGGACCCAATCTCATTACAAATGGGCATTGATCCCTTTTTCTGACCTCAGCTAGTTTGGTCCTTTTGGGCAGCCTAGTGGCTTTAGCCTTATTCTTCTTGAGCTTGGAACTCCTAAGTTCAAGTGATCTCACAGAACTCCTAAATTCAAGTGATCTCTCAGCCTACCAGCTTATCCTGTGTCAGGGATTACAGAGGTGTGTCATCATGACTACCTAAAAATAATTATTTAGTGGGGGATCAAAGGGGGAAGAAGTTTGCAGTCCAAATATGTCAAAAACACTTTCCTGAATTTGAAGGGTAAAGATCTAAGAGTTATGAAACTAAATACTGATACCATGTTACAGTTATATCATTCATGTTTATCCTTTCAAATATTACCAGTAGCTTCTCGAATCAATCCATACATATATTAAGCATTATGCTTTAAATCCTATCCCACCCTCCAAAAATCCATGTACACAGTGTACAATTCTAAAACATCCTAGGAATATCCTTGTAAGCTCTTATTCAAGACTCAGAGACTTAATTAGCTCTGGAACCTTCCTGTAATAAATCAGAATTGTGACACAATAGAAAGACTCCAAATGTTGGAGTCAACCAATCAAGCAACAAGTATTTATTATGTGCCAGACACTCTACTAGGCACTGGAGATACAAGTCAAAAGGATGAAATAATTGCTACCCAAAAAGAGGTGACTGTTGTTGTTTGTCCTTAGGTCTCTGAAGAGGACCATGCCATCATAGAGGTAATGCCATGACATGCAAGTGAATTGGATTTAAGTGAGGGAGGACTGTGAAAACTCACCAGCCTCACTTTCTCCTCTGGAGCCATCTGGGTCCAGTGGCCAGCCATACATTAAGACGACTGGAGATGGCCCTGGATGTAGTAGGAGACCTTGGCCTTTTTAAGTTAAGGTCTTTGACGAGTCTCAGTTTGACTTAGGCAAAGACCATTCAGTGATCAAGGCTAGGTGAGAAATGAGGCAGAGAATGGCCTCTTTTACCTAATCAAAAAAAAAAATCAATATGGGAGGGGAAGACCCTCAGGGGTTGTGGCCAAAACAAAAACAATTGCTATTTACATTCACTCTGAGGCAATCAGGGCCCAAATAATGACTAAATGGAGTGATTTGGGTTTGAGGTCGTCCTTAAGAAAAAAATTACCTTTAACAAAGGGACATAGAAACATAGAGTAAAAACTTATTAGAAACTAAATAAGCTAATCTTGAAGAACAAGTAGGTCAGAGAACAAATCATAGAAACAATCAATTATTTCATTGAAGAGAATGACAACAATAAGACAACATTCTAAAATTTGTGAGATGCAGCCAAAGCAATGCTTAGTAAGGGAAAATTTATATTTCTAAGTGTGTGCATCTATAAAAGAGAGATAAAGCAGGTCAATGACTTGGGCACACAACTAAAAAAATTAGAAAAAGAACAAAACACCAAAATGGAAATCCTAAAGATCTAAGGAGAGATTAATAAAACTGAAAATAAAATACCATTGAAATAATAAATAAAACTAGGAGCTGGTTTAATTCAATTTTTAAAAAAAGAAAACCAAATTACTAGTATCAAAATGAAAAGAATGAATATGCAATCGATGAAGATAAAATTAAAGCAATTATTAGGAGTTATTTTGCCCAATCATACACCAATAAAGCTGGCAATCTAAGTGAAATGGATGAATGTTTACCAAAATATAAATTGTCCAGATTAATAGAAAAGGAAATAGAATATTTAAATAACCCTATCTAAGAAAAAGAAATTAAACAGGTCATAAATGAGCTCCCTAAGAAAAGAAGGCTAAATGGATTCACAAGTGAATTCTACCAAATATTTAAGGAATAATTAATTCTAATACTATGTAAACTATTTGAAAAAATAGGTAAAGAAGGAGTCCTACCAAATTCCTTTTATGATAAAAATATGGTGCTGATATCTAAATCTGGAAGAGCAAAAACAAAGAAAGAAAACTATAGGCCAATTTCCCTAATGAATATTGATGCAAAAATTTTAAATAAAATACTAGCAAGGAGATTACAGCAACATATCCAAAGATAATACACTTTGACAAAGGTAGGATTAATATGACACATGTAAGAATTCATTGAATATTACGAAATCTATCAGCATGATTGACCAAATCAATAACAACAACAACAGAAATCATATGGTTATATCAATAGATGCAGAAAAGGCCTTTGAGAAAATATAATACCCATTCCTATTAAAAACACTAGGAAGCATAAGAATCAATGGAATATTTTTAAAAAATGATAAGTAGTATCTAAAACCAAGAGCAAGAGATATCTTTATCAGGAAGAAGCTTGAAGCCTTCCCAATAAAATCAGGAATGAAATAAGGATATCTGTCATCACCACTGTTATTCAATATTGTGCTAGAAACACTAGCTATATCAATTAGATGAGAAAAAGAAATCGAAGAAAGTCAAGTAGGCAATGAGGGAAAAAACTGTCATCCTTGCAGATGATATGATGGTATTCTTAGATAACCCTGTTGAATCAACTAAAAAGCTAGTTGAAGCCATTAACAAGTTCAGCAAAGCTGCGGGGTATAAAATAAACTCACATAAATCATCAGCATTTGTATGTATTACCAGCAAAGTTCAGACAAGGGATAGAAAGAGAAAACTCATTTAAAATAACTGTAGACAATATAAAATACTTGGGAGTCTACCTGCCAAGACAGACCAAGGGACTATATGAACACAATTACAAAACTCTTTTCATACAAATAGAGCCAGTTCTAAACAATTGGAGAATTATCAATTGCTCACAGGTGAGCCAGTATAATAAAAATGACAAATTTTTCTAATTTACCTATTCAGTACCATACCAGTCAAACTACCAAAGAATCATTTTAGAGAGCTAAAAAAAACAGTAACAAAATTTATCTGAAAGAACAAATGGTCAGTAATATCAAGGAAATCAATCATAAAAAATGTGAAGGAAAGTAGCCTAGCAATTACAGATTTCAAACTACATTACAAAGGGATAATCATCAAAACAATCTGGTACTGGCTAAGAAATAGAGCAGTGGAACAGTGGTTGAAATGACCATAGTAATCTAGCATTTGAGAAACCCAGAGATCCAAGCTTTTGGGGTAAGAGCTCACCATTTGACAAAAATTGCTGGGAAAACTGGAAAGTAATTTGGCAGAAACTAGGCATACACCAACATCTCATACCATATACCAAGATAAGGTCAAAATGAATAAATGATGATATCGCAAGTAAATTAGGGGAGCATGGAAAAATGTACCTGTCAGAGCTACAGATGAGGGAAAAAAATTATAACCAAACAAGAGATAGTAGGGATTATGGAAAGTAAAATAGAAAATTTTGATTATATGATATTAAAAAACCTTTCACACAAACAAAATGAATACAGCTAAAATTAGAAGGAAAACAAAAAACTGGGGGGAAATTGCAACAAATTTTTCTGATAAAGGCCTCATTTCTCAAATATATAGGGAACTGAGCCAAATTTGTAAAAATAAGAGTCATTCCTCCGTTGATAAATGGTCAAAACTTATGAACAGGCAGTATTCAGAAGAACTCAAGGCTATCAAGTCTCATGAAAAAAAATGCTCTAAATCACTACTGATTAGAGAAATGCAAATTAAAACAACTGAGATGCCACCTCACACCTATCAGATTAGCAAACATTACAGAAAAGGAAAATGACAAATGCTGGAGGGGATATGGAAAAAAAGACATTCATGCATTATTGGTGGAATTGTGAACTGGTCCAACCATCTGGAAAACAATTTGGAACTATGCCCAAAGGCATAAAACTGTGCATACCCTTTCACCCAGCAATATCACCTCTAGATCTATATCCCAAAGAGAGCAAAGAAAAGGGGAAAGAACCCATTTGAACAAAAATATTTATAGCAGCTCTTTTTGTGGTGGCAGAGTTAGAAATTGAGGAGATGTCCATCAATTGGGGAATTGCTGATGAAGCTGTGGAATATGATTGTGATAGAATACTATTGTGCTACGTGAAATGATAAACAGGATGGTTTCAGAAAAACCTGAGAAGACTTATATGAACTTATGCAAAGTGAAGTGAGCAGAACCAAGAGAACATTATACAGTAACAGCATTATCATAAGGGTGATCAATTATGAAAGACTTAGCTACTCTGATAAAGACAACTATCCAAGACAATTCCAAAGGACCCAATGATGGAAAACGTCATCTATCTCCAGAGAGAGAACTGATGAACTCTGAGTGCAAATTGAAACATATTTTTTTCTATACATACCTAATTTTATATTTAATATTTTAGAAAGAAAATATGATTAGCACTGACATTTTTCTCAGTGGATTAATAATTTACATTGTATTCAAAATTCCACTGAATAGTTTAGAAAAAGTAATCTACTCAACAGATCAGTAGGCAGCTAGGTCCTGAAAAGTATAAACATTGAATCACCTGAAGTAGTCTCATTATTTGAATTTGCACTGAATTTCCACTATTTTTATAATTATCACCTTGAATAGTTTGAATGTAAATATGTGTACATTTCAGGGGATTCATCATTCATACTGAGAATCCAGCTATGATGAAAAAGACATTGAATCAAAAGGCCTAAGTTTGAATCTTAGTGTGACCTTTGACAAAAGTCTTTTAAGTTTTCTGGATCTTACTTTTCTCCTCTATAAAATGAAGGTGTAAAGCATACCTTTTTAAACTTTATTTTTATTGTTTTATTTTGCAACATGGTTAATACGGAAATATGTTTGGCATGACCTCATATGTATAAAAATCAAAGTGCTTGCATCCTCATGGAGGGAAAAGCCACCCAAGGGACAGAGAGAATTTGGAGCTCAAATTTTTTTTAAATAATTGTTAAAAATTCTTTTACATGTAGTTGGAAAATATTTAATGAAATAAAAAATGTTACTGAGAAATGTTTAACAAAATAAATAAAAATCCAAAAAATAACTTAGATGCTTAATTAAATTGAAAAATCTATATTATCAGACTTTTCAGCAAACAGAAAAACCCAAGGCTATAAAGAGAGCTTTCCAAGAAACCATTGAAATGTTGCTTTGGTTGCTGGAATGCAGAGCTGAGTAGGCTCTTCTGAAGCCAAAACGTCTGAAAAGAAGTTCCCTAGTTGAATAAACTGAGGAGAAGCCAGAGAGACGGAGATCAGATCAAGAAAAACACAGGCTGGCATCCTCCAGAGGACTCCCAAGATTCCTAGCTGGCTAAGGAAAGGTATCTGCCAGGCCATTTAGCTCTTCTTTCCTTGTCAGGAGGGAGAAGAGGAGGAGAATTTCTACTGTTTTTGGAGATCAGCCCGCTCAAAAAACTCAGAGGTCACCATATGCAGCTGTGGTAACCCACAATATTCGGGGCATGTGACAGTTCAGTGGCTTGGGTTTCTATTATCACTGACACCTTCCTCTTTTAGACAGATGCCTAGTGACTGGGCAGGCTAAGTGAAAGCCCAGCTCCCTGCTGGCTGTGCACAATCAACCTGGTGTTGTAGGGAGCTGAAAGAACAGAGAGGGGCTTCCCAGAGATGTGTGTAGGGACCACTTGGCACTGCAGGAGGGGAAGCTAAAAGATCTAATAAAGAGTAAAGAGTTTCCTCAAGCTGGCCATAATGATGGCCTGAATGCTTAGGCAGTAGAATCTGATATCTCCCCTGTCAGTCTTCTCTGCTTCCCACGCAGTGACACTTTAGGCCCTGGCTACAGTTAACCAAATATAGCAGGGTAGGGTATAAGTCAGCAATATAAGTGTATTTTTATGCATTAAAAATTCAAGATTGAACCTGATCTCCCTGCATAGGCTCCCCCAAAGGTCCCACCAAGAAGCAAACCCCAGATCTAAGCACAGAAAGTTATACGTGGGCTGGCTCGAGTCCAGGATAGATTTTTTTTTAGTTTTAAACAGTGATCATCCACAGACACATCATTATCCTAGAGCTAGAGATGATGCTATTGCAGAGTTGAGAAGTTTCCCAGGAGAGAGAGATGAGGAAGAACCCCTTCCCCCAAGAAGGTTGTGGGTCAGAAACCTTATAGATCTCCTCCTATAAATGAAAGAAACTCAACTTCCTTAGTCTGCAATATAAGTGGCTACTAATAAATATAGATCATCTCAGCTGGGGTTTCTTTCTTCCTTCCTCTCTCCCTCCTACCTTCATGCTGCTCATTAGCCCAACAGCAGCTGCTGTAGCAACAGGTTTAGGGGAAGTCCCAGTGCCCTTCAGCTATAGCAGCTGAGATCCTCCCTCATGGGGTTCAGCTGTTGGCACACCTGGATCAGGAAACATATTCCAACTTTGAAAAGTTATTTTTCTAACCTTAAAAAGTTGATTTATATGTAAGGAATATAGCATAAACAACCACAGCCAAACTGACTGTTATGATGGCCAAATCAATCACTGTTTTAATGATATTTTTCAGAGCCTTTCTTGTTTTGATAACATTTATCATTTATAGAGAGTTTTAGAATTCAAAAACAGCTTTACATTCTTTATCTCATTTAAGCACTACACTAATCCTATGAAGTAGATAATAGGGTTATCCTTATCCCCATTTTACAGATGAGGAAACAGGTTTGGGGGTGATTAAGTGATTTGCCCATGGTTACCCAGCTAACACATGCCAAGGTCAGGATTTGAACCCAAGGCTTCCTGACTCCACATTCAGCTTTATGTTCACTGTACTGGTCTGCCTCTCCTCATCTAAACTTTTCTTTCTCTTTAGAGATCCAGTTATAAAACATTTACCAACACACTCCTAGGTGTAACAATTTGTGCTCCTTGACCATGAGTGTATCTGAATAACCTGACCACATGGATTTGTGACACATCCTTCTGTTTGTTAGTTCTGGTTACATCTGTTCATTCTCCGCATGTGCCCCTTCATATATATTCCATGGTCATGAGCTGTCTGTGTGAGTGCTTTGTACACTGGCATTATGATAACCTACAAGAGGAATATAGCTCATGTGCACAGGGGAAGGAGGAGGATCTCGTCCACCTCATTGACTATGGTATTTGATTAAAGGCCTTGTTTTGAATTAATGTATCTATTGACTGGCTAGTAAAAGCAAATGATTCAATGGGGACTCACTTCTGAGTAGGCACTAGCCTGCAGAGTATCTCCAATCTGGGTTAGCTTTTGGGAGAGACTCATGTGCGAGAGGTGTCCCAAGTGCTACAATAATAAATTACATTCATATAGCATTTTGAAGTTCGTAATGAACTTTTCTCACAACAACCATGTTACTAATGAGGAAATTGAGGCTCAGAGTGGTCTAGTGACATGATCGGGGTTATACAGCTTTGGAAAACTCTACTCTTAATTTTGATTCTTAAGACATTGTGGTACTCAGTGATTTGTGATCATGTAACATCACTGGTAGAATATCGGCATTTAAAAGTAGGTTTTGTTTTATGGAGATGTTGGGATCATTGAAATCATTGTGCTATTTCCCATGTCCAATCCCTCCATTTTGCTGTTTTCCTACTATCCAGTTCTAATCATTCATCTTCAGGATCTATCCATGATGTGTGTGTGTGTGTGTGTGTGTGTGTGTGTGTGTGTGTATGTGTAGACATCTCAGCTGCACTTCATAGACAACAGGCATTTTTTTGGTTGTCCTCTTACCTGCCTGCTGAGTCTCAGTCTCCTTGGATCTTCATCCATGTCATACCTGCGAATGCTCTAAGGCTCTCTACCAACCACTTCTTTTCTCTATACTTTCTCACTTGATAAGCTCATCATTTCTCATAGGTTCAATTTTCATCTCCAAACAGACGATTTCTTAGTTCATATATCTAGCCCCAGTCTCTCTCCTGAGCTCCACCCTGCATCGCCAACTGCCTTTTGGACATTTTAAGCTGGATTTTTTTAAGCATCTCAAACTCAACATGTCCAAAACAGAGTTTGTTTTCCCCCTCCCTCCCACCACCCCTGCTCTTTTACACTTTCTTTTTTCATACAAGTGTCCCACCATCCTTCTGTTTTCACAAATTCTGCCATTCTCTATTTCCCTCTCTCCTTCACCAAAAATATTGAGTTGCCCAATCTTTTCATTTCTATCTCGGGAAAATCTCTTGAATATGTGCCCTACTCTGCTTTATGCAGCTACTACAATAGTTCAGGCCCTTCTCACCTCTCACTTAGTCTATCAGAGTAGCCTCTTAGTTGTATTCCTTGCTTTAGGTCTCTCTCCTCTCTAATCCATCCTCCATATAGCTGCTAAAGTGACTTTCATAAAGTACAGGTATGATTGTCCTCTCAGTAAATTCCACTGATTACCTATGATTGCCTAAAACCACATATAAAATCCTCCCTTTGACATTTAAAGCTCTTCATGATTTCGTTCCTTATCTTTCCATTTTTAAACATCACTCCCCTTCATGAACTCTGTTTTAGATATATAGTTGTTGTTCAGTCGGTTTAGTTGTATCTGACTTCATAACCCCATGTATGGTTTTCTTGGCAAAGATATTGGAGTGGTTTGCCATTTCCTTCTCCAGCTTATTTTACTGATGAGGAAACTTAGGCAAACAGAGTTAAGTGACTTGCCCAGAGTCACACAGCTAGTAAGTAACTGAGGCCAGATTTGAATTAAGGAAGATGAGTCTTCCTGACTCCAGGCCTAGCACTCTGTGCACTGTGCCACCTAGCAGCAGAAATACTGAACCACTGGCTATTTTTCATACATAATGTTTCACCTCTCATCTTCATGCCTTTGTATTGTTGGCACCTGAGTCTGGAATGTCCTCTCTCCTCACCTCTGCCTCCAAGAATCCCTGATTTCCTTCAAAACTCAGCTCAAATGACCTTTTATGGTCCTGTGGCTGCTAGTGCCTTCTTAGAAGGCACTTGTATCTATGTATTCTCTGTATGTGTATGTATGTATGTATATATATGTATATATATGTATATATGTGTGTGTGTAAATATACATGTGTGTGTATGTATGTATGTATGTTGTCTCAGAGACTGAGTGTGCTTTTTCTTTGAATCCCCAGCACCTAACATATTGCCTGACTCAGTAAATGTCTCATAAATATTTGTTGATTAAGCGATTCATCTACTTGGTTTAACTTATGTGGATTGTGAAGTGAAACTTTTGAGTGACTGGAGTTCTCATTTAGAAGACTTGGAAATGTTCTTGGGTTTCATACAAATCAGCACATTATTATCCAGAAACAAGAACAATTCTTCCTATAGGAAATCTCTGTTCTATATCGACACTGCATTAGACAGCTTCCTTAACAATGGTAACTATTTTTGTATTTTCGCACATATATGTTTTATATATATCTTTCTGTTTTATGATTTGCCTGACATGCTCTTAATATCTTCTCTTTTACATTATGATTATTTGCATTGACGTCATGTCCCCCCTTACTAAATCGTAAGCTTTAGAAGACCTAGAAAATTTTGCTTTAATTTTACATCTTTTCTCCAGCATCTAGCATAGAGCTCTGTACCCAGTAGTTACTTAATGAATATATTGGGTTAAATGAAATTGGTTATCATGAAGAGAGTAGTCGGTACCAAACTCTTTTTTTGCCTTTCATAATTTAGTTGAATATTTAAGATATAGTAATTATTTATGGGCATTCTTTAGAAATTGTTCCAGAATGTAATTTAGGTGCATTGATATGTATCAGCTTACGTAGTTGGCTATATAGCCACATAGATGATTTTTACTGTTGTGTTGATGTACTCACTCTCTTGTCCCAGGAAGCCCTGAAGAATAAATTGTTGTAGTTTTACTCTAGAAAGATTTAATAGCAGATTATGGCTGCCTACGTCCTCTTTCAGTGAAAAGCCACCATAATAAATATTTGTTAAATTAAAATCAGAGAAAGAAAAATATTATCTACAGACATCAGGCTTACAAAACTGAATGAAGAGTGTGTTCTGAGACAAGTTATTATCTTGGACATTTCTGTTTTTACTTTGGGTGGATGATTTACATTCATTTTCTATGCTGTAGTATTTTTATAGGATAGTAAGGTCTGGAGTTGGAAGGAAGCTTTGAGATAATCTATTAGAAATTGCTAGTCTTAGAGATAAGGAAATCAAGACTCAGAAAGTTTAAATGAAATAATCTTTATAAAGCACTTTGCAAATTAAAATACCCTCATATAAATGTTCTCTCTAACTAAAAGACAGTATGGTAAGATCATACATTCAGAGTTAGAAGGTCCTTAGCAATTATCTAATCCTACCCCTTCATTTTAAAAATGAAGAAATTGAGACTCAGAGAAATTAAGTGACTTGCCCCAGGTCACACAGGCAGTCAGTTAGTAAAGCAAGGATTAGAGCCCAGGTCTTCTGGCTCCAGATTCAGGTTGTTTTCTACTATGTCATGCTACCACCTCAGCACTCTCTCCATCTCTCTCTCTCTCTCTCTCTCTCTCTCTCTCTCTCTCTCTCTCTCTCTCTCTCTCTCTCCTATCATTTATCATCTATCATCTATATATCTGTCTATTATTTATCTCTCATCTATCTGTCTTTATTATCATCTCTCTACCCTTATAATCTATATCTGTCTTCTATTATTTGTTATCAGTCTGTGTTATTTATCTATCATCTCTCTATCATTTATCACTATCTTCTATCTATCTACCATCCATCTATGTAACCGGATTTATAATTTAATCAGCATAAGGAGTTCCTGAGAAAGAACTTCTTCTTCCAATAGATTGGTGTTTGCTCTGCAAATTAGCATCTCACAGTTGCTTGGGTCCACTGAAAGGTTAAACAATGTTTCTGGAGTCTCATAGCCAGTAGGTGTCAGAAAGAAGAAGCCTTTGGGACTCCTAAGTCAGACTTGACTATGTCATTCCATCTCTACCTCTTTTATATTGTTTGCTTTTTTAAAATGTGTGTACTAGTCTTACCTCTCATCTCCTACTGTAAGCTCTTTGAAGGCAAGACCATGTCTTTCATATATTATTTATATTTCCCATGCTAGATATATATGTGTATATATATAAACATATGTGTATATACATATATACATATATGTATATGTGCATATATGTGTGTGTATACATATACATATATAGTAAGTGTTCAAGAACTACTTGTTCACCTTTGTCAGCAAACATTTGTTAAGTGCTTGTTACTTGTGAGCTTAGGCCTTGAGGATAGAAAACTATACAAAGTATAATCTTCACCTTCAAGGTGTTTAGAATTTAATAAGAGAAGTAGGACACAAAGGAGTTAACCATACATCATAACATATCCTAGGGACCAAGTAAGACAAATAGACAATAAATACTATGGGAGTTAAGAGGAAGGAGCAAACACTGTGGTCAGAGATGATGGAGGAATCCAGACACTTTGGAGAAGAGAGAGGTTTTTGAAAAAATTCCATGAATTGTGTTTTAGACCAATTGTTTGAGAAGCCTTCCTTCTATTAATTATTTCCTATTTATCCTGTATATAGCTTGCTTTGTATATATTTGTTTGCATGTTGTCTCCTCCATTAGATGGTAAGCTCCTTGAGGGCAGGGCTTTTCTTTTCTTCTTTTTGTATCCCCAGTGCTTAACATAGTGCCTGGCACATAGTAGGTGCTTAATATCTGCTGATCGATTAATTGGAGACATCACCACTCTCAGAACTTTAACAATTTATCACAATGCAGATGATTCTCAGATCTATAGCTCCAGCCCTCCCTCGCTTCTGATCTCTGGGCCTGTATTTCTAGCTGCCTGCTGGGCCTCTCACTTGCATATCCCAACAGCACTTTAAAATCAAGATGTCCAAAGTGAAACTTTTCTGCTTCTTCCTCCTCTCCTTCAACCCTACCTGTTGTTCCTATTTACTTCCCCATTTCTGTTCATGCTACTTTCACTCTCTCAAACACAGGCTAAAAAACCCTGAGTTATCTTTGGCTACTTCTTCCTCCTCTTCATGTCCATTCAGTTTATGTCAAAATATCCACCCCAAATGTTCACATGGATTATTTGCGCCCTACCTGTGGTAGAGCATTATGAGCTCATATTGGTCTGATCAGCCATGGTCAGGCACATTGAAACTTGACTCTAGCATAGGGATGTCATTTTGGTCCTCCTTGAGAACGAAGAACAACAGTGTGTGTCTTAGCAGTTCTACTTCCACAGTGTCTCACATCTGTATCTCCTTTTCCATTCCTTCTGCCTCTGCTCCAGTTTAGGCCTTTGCTACTATTCACCTAGACTGTTTCAATAGTGTCTTAATTGATGCCCCTAATTTTAACATCTTTCCTCCGATCCATCCTAGACAACTGACACATTATTCATCCGAAAGCATAGTTCTGATCGTGGCATATATACATTCAAAACTCTCCTGTGGAGTACTATTGCCCCTAAAGTCAAGTCAAAACATCTCAAGCTGATATTTGAAGCTTTTTCCATGCTTTCCCCATCTTTCCTTTCTTGGTTTATCTCCCACAGCTCCCCTATGTGTACCTTACATTCCAGCCAAACTGGTTTATTTAAGGTCTCCCAAACATTTCCTGTGCTTTCCTACCTTTGCTAATACTGTGCCATCTGCCTGAAATATCACGTTCCCTCCCATTGTCTACTCATTCTTGCCTGTCAAAACACTTTCTTCTAGCCTTAGCTTTAATGTCCTTTCAAATCATGAGGCTGAAAGCAACACAGTACAGGGAAGAGAAATTTGAATTTGGAATCAAAGTATCTGGCTTCAAAACTTGGCTCTGCTCTTTGCCACCTATGTGACCTTGGGTGAGACACTTTATTTTCTCTAGACCTTTGTTCCCTCCTCATCTGTAAAATGAGAGGTTGGAATAGATAACCTCTCAGGTCCCTTTAAGTCCTGAATCTATAAACCCCACCTTGATCAATCCCTCTCCCACTAGATATATAATCTTTTCTTTTGAAACACACAACGCTCATCTGGCATGTATCAATTTCTGCCTTGTATCACAGCTATTTGTGTACGTTATCTTTCATACTGTATTATAAACTCCTTTAGGATGGGGACTACTTCTTTTTATTCCTCGGTCCTGCCAACCACTGAACCTCAAATGCAGTAGGCACTCAATAAACCTTTATTTGGTAAATAAAGAAATGCCCAGCCTAAAAGCATTATGAATCAAAAAGTAGGGGATATCAAATTAGAAACCAGGGCTGGAGCTAGGGTTGTGTCCAAAGGTTTTAGGCACTTGGAACATTTTAACGTTTAAGATTTATTATTACATAATAATAATGATGATGATTTACATAGCACTTTAAGACTCACAAAGCACTCCAATAAGCTATTCTATTTGCTCCTCACAACAACCTTGCAGGGAGTTGCTATTATCACCCCTATTTTACAGATCAAGAAACTGAGGCACAGAGAGATTAAGTGACTCTCCAGACTCATGCAACTAGTGAGTGTCTGAATCAGGATTCAAACTCAGCCAGCTAGTTAGTGCAGTGGATGGAGCGCCAGAAGCAGAAAGACCTGAGTCTATATCCTGGCTCAGACACGTACTTAGCTTTCTAACCTTGGTGAAATCAGTTAACCTCTTGAAGCTCCAGTTTCCTCAGCAGTCAAATGAGGATAATAACATCTACCAGCCAGGGTTATTATGAGACTAAAATGAGAAAAAATATACGTGTATACACACACACACACAAATATATACATGTATACACACAAATATATAAATATACATATATATACATACACGTGTGTATATATGTACACACACACACATACACAGTGCTTTGTAAACTTTAAAGTGCTATATAGACTTTAATAATCAAAACCTGAAGTCAGGAAGATATTGGCCCTGGTCTGTTAGAGCAGGACTTGTCTTCAATTACTCCCCGTCTACTGGTTTCTTTGCTGCTGCCTAAAAACATATCCACATCTCCTTCATCCTTAAAAAAAAAAAACAAAACAAAACCCTCACCTGATCTAGCCATCCCCTCTAGCTTTCATTCTGTATTCCTCCTCCCCTTATCAACTAAAAGGAGAAAATTATTTACAGTCAGTAGCTACACCTTTTCTCCTCTCATTTCATTCTAAACATTAAAATCCAGCTTCTAATACCATCATTTAATTAAAACTGACCTCTCTAAAGTTATCAGTGAGCCAGGAATGGTGGTACACAGCTGAAATCCCAACAAATTGTAATTACAGGGGACTGGAGATGAAACACATGACCACTTCTGCCAGAAAAGTGATGGTCTCAAAATGTAGAGTGAGATAGACATTTCTGGACATGGCTAATGGGCAAATCTGCTTGACTATGCATAAATGTTATAAGGATCTTCCTTTATCTCCTCTACCCCTCCTTCTCTCTCTCTCTCTCTCTCTCTCTCTCTCTCTCTCTCTCTCTCTCTCTCTCTCTCTCTCATTTAATGTAGGAATGATGAAATGAGAGAGAGAAAAAATAAATATGTGTTAATTGAAAAAAAAATTAAGAAAGAATATTAGCTCCTTCAGGACAGGGACTGTTTCATGTTTGTCACCACAACTCTAGTGCCTAGAATAGTGCCTTGTACATAGCTGGTGTTTAATGTTTGGATTTAAACACCTATAAGTGGAATCATGCTAGATTACTCAGAAGCAAGATAAAGTACAGCTTTATTTTGTATTAAAGCTTAGTAACAGTATTTCCAATTTACTTAATCCTCAGAGGCTGATAAAGGGCTTTTTGCACAACAACCCCATGAGGAAGATAGTAAAAGTATTATTAACCCCATTTTACATATGAGGAAATTAATGTGACTTCACCAAAGTCCTACAGCTAATGTATGTTTAGAAATAAGACTCAAAGACAGATCTTCTAAGACAAAGGAGAGTCTTATTATCAGTAAATGAAGGTGCCTCTTGTGTATTTTGAATGTTTTCAAAAAAGATTTTTAAATATTTTACTACCATACACTAATAGATGCATAGATTTATCTCATCAACTTGTGGACTGCCTCTAATAATGTCTGTTGTAACCCATCCATTCCTACCTATTCTGTGCAACTCTCATCCAATATATGTATGCAGAAGATCTACCCAACATGCTGGAGGCTTTCTTCTAGGTCTCTTGACCTAGACAACAATGGAGTATGTGAGTTGCCATCCAGTAAGGCAAAAAAAAAATTATAGGCAGCTAGGCAGCGCAGTGAATAGAGCACCGGCCCTGTAGTCAGGAGGATCTGAGTTCAAATCTGACCTTAGATACTTGAGATGCTTACTAGCTGTGTGACCTTAGGCAAGTCACTTATCCCCAATTGCCTTGGCTTCCCCTCTCAAAAAAAAAGTCCTTTTTTCTGAGTATTGAGCAACCCTGCCTTTTTTCTAGTCATGCATTTCTTTGGTAGTATTCTCTATCACTTCTCTTCTATAATTCCCTAGCCTTCTTACACCTCTCCATTGAGCCTCACCATTGCTTTGGGGGGAGGGAGTATGATTCTTAACTAATTCTTTGTACACTGCAATATTTAATACAACATCACCGGCAGGATATTGGTTCAAAAGATGTGCCTGTTGCACTGAGAAGTGTGAGATCATTTACACCACTGCATTTTCCCAAGGGCAATTAAGCCTGCTCTCCTCTTCTTATTCAATTCTTGGCCCAGTTGCCTATCAAATTGTAGTGTCTGTCTAAGATAAATATACTAATTGATGAGCTGTATGTTGCCTACCCTATTGCATAATTATAGTCTGCACAATAGACCCTGATCATCCACTTGGTTTTCCCAATGTGGATGGTTAGGCCAAATCCTTTTGTATGATTATAGGTCTCACGTAGGAGACTCTGGAGTGTTCAGGGGTTAAGTGTAGTCAGTACAATGCTATCTGCAAATAGGAACAATTGAAAGACCTCATTGAAGTCATTGAATCTCTTCAATTTTAACTGTGCACTTAACCTCCTCCACAACAATAGCCCCCACCTTAGTCAAGCCTAAGTCTGACTGTTTTAAGCTTCATTTGAAATTAATAACTAGAGGATCATCAAAGTTATCTCTTTTGTTACACTTTAAAAAGATCAGATAAATGTGCATAGGGCTTTCTATCTGATGCTACCAATCTCAAAATTTTGAGGATAACACTACTTTTAAGACACAGAAAAGACACTTTGAACAAGTCTTCCAATTTATTAAACTACTCTATTTTGCAGCTGTGTGGACTGAGTTGCTGTTTTTAAAAGAAAGGGTTTAAATTCACACTCCACATGGTGGAAGCCAGTGCTTTTCAGCTGATGGGAATGTAATCACCACTCTGTCTTTATTTTGGAGTACGTCACTTAATTACACGAGCCATCAAGCATGAGGAGAAAAGATAATTGTGAGGATGGCACAAGAAGAATAAGCCACCCCCAAAAGTCCAGAAAAGTTCTGGAAATAAGAATGCTAGCCAGAGGAACAGAAATACACGATGCTATTGTGCTGTTTTGGAGACAGCTAAAGAATCTTGGAGATAGTTACCATCAGCTATTTGCTTTCAAAAGTACCCAGGTCAAGTCTAGTGGGTAACTAGCCACCAGGTTAACTGAGAAAGAGGTCAAGAGAGGAAGAAGCTAAACTTCATAGGTCCTATGAATTGCTCCAATACATAGCACAAAGAAGAGCTAAGAGTGACAGCTGATAGACAATGTAGTGCTTTTTAAGGTGAACGAGAAACAGAATAAATAACATGACTCTGCACTTGTTTAATGAGCCACAAAGAGGACATTCTGCTCCTTTCCATTCTGTGAGCTATAGCTTCACCAAGATGTAGTGACTCTGCCTGCAAAAGGATTTGAGGAAAAAATTCTGCAACTTCACCCACTTGGTTGTAAATATATTGCAAAACTGATTGCCGAATTATTGTCCATTAGAAACACCAGGGAATTGGTAAATAAACTGATTGTTGGCAGTTATGTGTGCATAGAGTCAAACACATATGTACACGCACATATATATATATATATATATATATATATATATATATATATATATATATATATATATATATATACACACACATTGGTATGGCAGGCACTTGCCCTGTTTTTTCTAATCCACTGGGCACTAGCCAATGTGGTTTGAACCTGTAGTCCATTGGACCCTACATGGTTATGCTGCACCTGACAGCTGTTCCACTGAGCTACAACTCTGATTGCTGTATTGGTAGAAACAAACACTTTCAAATTACATGGAGGTGTGTTTTTAGTAACATGTAATAGGGTACCACTACTAGAGAAGGAAATGGCAAACTGCTACAGGATCTTTGCCAAGAAAACCCAATGGACAACATTGGCATGCTACTATCCACACAGTCATGAAGAGTTGGGCATGACTGAACAACTGAACAAGAACAAATAAAGTACAATTCTGTCTATGAAAGAAAGAACTAGAATTGTTATCAATATTAATAAAAATAAAAGCTAGCACTTTAAGGTTTGCAAAGTGATTTGCAAGTGTTATCTTATTTCATCCTCAAAACAATCCTGGGTGCTGGATGCTATTATTATCCTTATTTTACAGATGAGGAATATGAGGCAAGCAGAGATTAAGTGACTTATTCAGGGTCATACAGCTAATAAGTATCTGAGGCAGAATTCAAAGTCAGCTTTTTCGGTCTTCAGGTTCAGTGCTCTATCCATTGCACCACCTAGCTGAAGAAATGGAGACTTCATTCACCCAGAAGTATAAAAAGTTCACAGTGTCGACTCTCATTGGCTCAGCATATGAGGTTTGGGGGATTCTGTGTGAATCTGAGCAATATTTGTGTTATTTATTTCAGTTAAATTCAATAAGCATTTATCAAACACTTACATATGCCAGAAACCCTGCTAAGTGCTACTGATACAGAGATGAAAACCACAAAACCAATGGAGCACCTACCTTCAAGGAGCTTACAATCTTCTGATATATCTTAAAAGTCTTCTCAAGGAAGACTTTGAACTGATACAGATTGAAGTAACTGGAAGAAAACAATATGCAACAACTAAAAAAATATAAATGAAAAGAGCACCAACAAAAGAAACTGAATGCTCTGAAGTTATCATGACCAAACTTGGTCCCAGAGAAGAGATATAAAAATGCACCTCTGTGGGTGTACAGTACTGTGTATTGTAGCATTGGACATGGTTTATGTGTTTAGTTTTGTTGATGTGATTTTTTTTGGTCTTTTTAATTTTTTGTTGTAAGGGATAGCTACTTGGGAGCAAGAGAGGGGAAGGATATATTGGGAAATGTAGATTATATAATAACAAAAGATATCAACAAAAAATTTTAAGTTTTTCTATTTTCAAACTCAAATCTCTTCCTTCATCTCCCCCTTCTGTCATTTTGGGGAACATAACTGTTGATAACAATGGGGGACAGGGTTTCCAAGGGAGATTTACAACATTGGGATGCCTCCGAGTGGCTTCAGGGCCAGCAGGATTCAGTTTGGACTATTTATGGTATAACAAAAGAGATTGGTGACATGGGAGTTTTTGAAAGGGAACACTGGAACAAAGAGACAAATGATGGCTATAGGATTTCTCCTCAGTGCACTAGCTCTCATGAGCAATCCAGAGATAATGGAAAAGTCATCTGTGGCAGATCCAGTAGGACACAGATGAGCAAGCTGAGTCAGTGCAAGACCCAAGACTCCACCAGTGTGGAAGGGAGAATCTGCCAGATTACCTCTAAGACCAGTTCTGAGACCCAGCTTTGAGACAATTTGACCATGCATGACCTATAGTATTTGAGCAAGATTTACTCTATACTGAGAACGTAACACCAAGCACAGCCACAGAAGAGAGGACTCAATAGGACTTTCCTGAGGGGAGTTGTTTTGCTGAAGGGAGCCTTTTATTGGATTGACATTAGATTAGGAAACAGAAATAGATATCAAATCAAAAGGAGTTTCTGTATGGGAAAGGACTGGATCTGGGGTTGGAGTGTTGCATTCTATGTGACATTAATTGATGCTTTTGATTTTTTAATGTTTTACTAATTTAAATAAACTGTATGCTTAAATCCCAACCTAGAGCATAAGTAAATACTGGGAAAGAAAGGGAAAAGACATGGCCATATATGTGGGGGCTGAGCTAGAAATAGATCACCATTCTGGTAGGTGAAGCATAAAGAGCACCTATATAGCAGTTGAGGCAGATAGTTCTATGCTCCTGGGGTCCTGATGATTTATAGAACCCAGACTATTAAAATTGTTACATCGATACAAGGAATGGGATTAGTATTGGGAAGGGGTGAACAGTTATAGTAACAGAATAACAAATAGGCTTAGGAGCAAGACGGACCTGGGAAAGGACCTAGGAGCTAATGTCCAAGGTGTAGATGAGAGTCTGACACTACCAGCTTCTTTAGCAAAGATGAACAGGTCTGATAGGTGACCATGGTACCAATAAATCTATAAATTCAAAAGGCAGATTTGATCAAAGGTATTAGAAACTCAGGCAATGAAATTGGGCAAAGGAGAAAAGGAGGGTTACAGATAGAGTAAGAAGGTTAAAAAATAGAGTAAGAACAGATAACAAAGATAAGGTTGTATAGAAGGCCAGGACCAGATTAAATAGAGCCAGGCAAATTCTGTACCAATGGGTTAGGCAAACAAATAGATAAAGGAAAACTGGGGGTCCAGTGATTACTGAAATAGAAAGTGGTAACAGCATCACAATACACTATGATAAGATACCATAGTATATAGGCAACAACCAATGTTTATTAAACATCTATTGTGTGCAGACTCCTATTCTAGGCTATGGATACTGCACTAGGGGCAAAAGGACAATGCATGGTAGTCATGGTACCAAGAAACCTTGATAACTGAGGCTGTTCTCTTTCTCAGGTCTAGATTTTTTTGTATGTCATTCCTTTCAAAGTAAGCAAAAATACCACTGTCACCAGGATGTATAATAAAAAAAAGAGTAACTTTAAACCAAACAATTCAACACTGATTTTAACAGGGAAATTTTGCAAATGAAAATGAATAACTTTTCCAAAATAGTAAAATTTTAAAAAATTCTGCAGAGCTATCTACTCTCCAGAAAATGTCCTAATGTCCCCAGAATAGGAATTATGTATGGACTGAAGTGGCCAAACAATTCATCACCTAGTAATCAGCCTATCGGTGATGGGCATTTTTGTACACAACTTGGCTGGTCCTTAGAAAATAAACACAGTTGATTGCCAGGGTCAGATTTGAAACTTCCAGAAGGGTAGGACCTACTTGAATTGGCACTTTTATAATGTAACCCATGGTCACCTTCATGTCACATGAGTCATGGGAGTGGGATCCCAAGCTTCCTTCTAAACCAACAACCCACTTTTTAAACATTAGTGTTCTTATCATGATGTTTTATGGCTGCAAGTCATGAAATGCCAGGAACCACCATCTTGGGTGGCTCAAAGGTAGGCATCAATAGGCTGCAGGTTATAATCAGCAATCAATCATAAACATAAAGCAGTCATTTGACTGGGTCATGTAACTAGCAAGATGGTAGATGGTGTAATTTACCAAATCCCCACAATCTCTCAAAATAAACTAAAATAAAAATTATTCATAAGAGGTAAAGTCATTGCAGATGTATTCAGGATCAGTGGGGCAACTGGGTAATGCAGTGGATAAAGGACTGAGCCTGCAGTCAGGAAGATTCATTTTCCTAAGTTCAAATCTGCCTTACACACTTACTAGCTGCATGACCCTGGGCAAGTTGCTTAACTCTGTTTGCCTCAGTTTCCTCATCTGTAAAATGAACAGGAGAAGGAAATGGCAAACCACTCCAGTATCTTTGCCAAGAAAACCCTGAATGGGGTCATGAAGAGTCAGACATGACTGAAAATGACTGAATAACAACAATAAAACCACGTGCCAGACACTGTATGATGTTTGATTCAACAAGTATCTATTAACACTTTTTCAGTACAGAATACTAAAAGGAATGAAAATTTTACATAAGAAAGGCTCTTATCTCTCATGCTCGTAATGATAGTCCAGAAAAAAGGCTCTTTCTTATATGTACTCCTCTGGGTTATCTTTCATTGTTCACCCCTTTCCTAGAGGCCTTTGTGATGTCCAAGGAGGTCTTACCTTCTTCCTATCCCACTGGTTTTTACTAGCCATTTGTTAAGGTTCATTCCACTGTTAGGTGAATTTTGTATTCTTCATACATTCTTCACTGGTTCTTCTAAGCTACCTATTCAGTTTAATTTCTCTAGTTACATATGTGACCTCAGTGACTGGCACCATCTTTACCTACAGTTTTTCCACATGGTACCATTTCCCTTTGCCAGACAACACTGCCTGTACACTGGCCATCATCCTCATCTCCCTCCCAATAGTTTCCTGGACTCAGCCCCTGGGAGTCTGGCTCCCATAGGTGAGTTTTCAACTCCTCATGTCTCTAATTAGGCCCCTACATCATGTCTCAGCCATCTCCACACCATGCTATTGATTGTAACATACCTGCCCCCATTCCCACTCCTTTCTAGTTCCCTTTTATGTGTTATTCTCTCTTTGGAATATAAGTTCCTTGAGGGGCAAGGGATGTGTTGTTTTATTTGTATTTATACCTCCAGTTCCTAAAACAGTGCTTAGCGCCATGGTATGTCCAAGGCCAACCTGTTGTGGCAAAAAAAAGAAAGAAAGAAAGAAAGAAAAAGCATTGGATTTGGAAATAGAAGATCTCTAGATGTTCAGTCCTATGCAAGAGAGAAGAGGGAAGAGAACAAGCATTTATTAAGTACCTACTATGTGCTAGGTACTACTATACTAATCCCTTCATAAATATTATCCTGTTTGATCATACAACAAACATTACCATGGAGAAAGGGCATTTATTGCTGACACAACATTCTGCGGTGGTACTGATGCAGTGGAAGGAAGAGAAAGTATGACTGGAATAGACTACTGTCTCAAGTGAGGCCATAGTGCTTATAGTCTCCTATTACATCCTCATAGAATGCTTTATACTTACATACTTCCTGCTGACTCCCAACACTAGGGAATTGTTTCATATTCTATTTCTTTGTTGTTGTTCAATCATTTCAGTGTTGTCTGACTCTCAGTGACCCCGTCTGGGGTTTTCTTGGCAAAGATACTGGGGTGGCTTGCCATTTCCTTCTCCATCTCATTTTATAGATGAGGAAACTGAGGCAAACAAGGTTAAGTGACTTGCCCATAGTCACACAGCTAATAAGTGTCTGAGGCCATATTTGAACTCAGGAAGAGGAGTCTTCTTGACTTCAGGGCCAGCACTCTATCCACTTCACCACCTAGCTGCCCATTCTATTTCTAACCTCTTATCTAACGTGGAAAGAACACTGATGGATTCTGGAAACAGAGCAGCTGGATTCAATCAGCTAGTGTGTTTATTAATCACTTACTATGTGCTAGGTTAAAAATCCTGCCTCTGATATTTACTATTTGTATGACCTTGGGCAAATGACAATCTCACTGGGTCTTAGCTTCTTCAGCTGTAAAATGAGGAGGTTGAACTAGATGGCCTCTGAAGTCCTTTTTGCCCCTAGATTTATGAATTTATAACCTTTGAAGTTATTGTTGTTGAGCCATTTTTCAGTCATGTCCAACTCTTTGTGACTCCATTTGGGGCTTTCTTGGCAAAGATTCTGGAGTTGTTTCCCACTACTTTCTCCAGTTCATTTTACAGATGAAGAACTGAGGCAAATAGGGTTAAGTGACTTGCCCAAGGTCACACAGCTAGTAAGTTTTTGAGGCCAGATTTGAACTCATGAAAATGAGTCTTCTTTTCTCCGGGCCCCGTAATCTATCTACTGCGCCACCTAGCTGCCCCTGCCTTTAGAGTAGGTGACTTTGATGTCCAGCACAGATTTGTGTTTAAGTCCTCCTCATCACAACATATTTCTTGTGTTCAGTTGTACTTGTTGCGGTGCGCTCACCTTAAACCCAAATTTCATGAATGAGAATACATAGTCTTAGTCTTACAGAAATAATGAGACCATTTCTATAGTTGGTGGAATGGTAAAGTTATAAGCCCAAGAAGAGGAACCTGCACACAACATACACGTCCTGGAATTGGTAAAGACCTTCCACCAAAACTAGCACATTCATTCATTCAATAAGAATTTATTAATCAATAAACATTTATTAAGCACCTACCATGTACCAAGGACTGTGCTAAGCATGGAGGATACAAAAGAGACAAAAGGCAGTCCTTGCCCTCAAGAAGCTTACAATTTAATGGAATAGTACTATGTGCCAGGCACTGTGATAGACACTGGAAATACAAAATCAATCCTTGACTACAAAGAACTTACATTCCATAAAAGTAAAGCACTGTCTACACAGATGAATATAACTATAATAATATAATATATAATTTCAGAGGAGGAAGAGCATTTACAACTGAGATATCAGAGCTGATGTCCTTTAAGAGGTTGTGCTTGAGCTGATCTTTGAAGAAAGCCAGGGATTCTAAGAGGTGAGGACTTATCACCTCAAGTTCAGGGAATCCATTCTAGAGGAAGTTAACAGTGTTCCCTTGTATTCTGGGGCCACAGAGAAAAAAAGAAGAGTTCCATTAGTATAGCAGCCCAAGCCCACACTAAAGCAGTGGGACAAGGAGATGGTGTGACCAACATCCTACCACTAGAAAAGAATGAATTCTCTCTTGGGTGGAAAAGCCACATGAAAATCAAGCTTCATTTCCCCTACATCTCCTGATTAGACAAGGGTCCAATGTTTTCACTCTTAACTTATGCCACACCAGTTCCCTCAGGTTTTTAATAACTGCTATGCGCTCTATTTCCTGCCTCCCACCTTGTCCTTTGAATTTGATATTCTGATGAACCTTAGCTTGACCCAGCATGGACTGTGGTTTACTCTCCCAGACCATGACTCAGATTACACCCTCTTTTCCACCAAAGAGTTCTTCCCTCAGGCCTTGCTGATTGCCCTTAATTATATACAAACTTAAGCTCTAATTAATGTGGACATTCCTGCCAATGGTACAGATCACAACTTATCCACACCTTCCTGTGCAATCCTGGCCCAAATCCTTCTGGAAATCCTTCACAGGGGGTTCACCGAAGTGCTGAGGGCCTTCCTCTACCTTCTTAACCTGGGGCCCATGAATTATATATATAATATGTATGTATGCATATGTGTGTATACATATGTATATATACACAACACACATATCCATATACTTATATACATATATGTATATATGGGTGTGTACATGCATATGTAATTATGAAGGTATATGTATATATACATGCATATACGCGTGTGTGACTATTTTTCAATATAATTGGTTTCCTTTGTAATTCTCTGCATTTTATTTTATCCATTTAAAAACAGAATTCTGAGAAAAAAATCCATAGGCTTTACTAGACTGCAGTTGAAAAAAATGCTAAGGTTATGATGCAAAAAAAGGGAAAGGAAAGAAATTAAGCATTTACTAGGTGCTTAATGGCAATGTGCTAATTGTTTTTCACAAATATATCTCATTTGATCCTCAGGACAGCCCTTGGAGGCAGGTGCCATTATTATTATCCCCATCTTACAGCTGCAGAAGCTAAGGAAGACAGAGGTTAAACGACTTGCTCCTAATTAATATAGTTAATAAGTGTCAAAGGCTGGATTTGAACCCAGGTCTTTCTGATTTCAGGCCCAGCATTCTCTCCATGGCTCTGCCTATCCATTAAGACTAGGATTTCCAACCTTGCATGGATGCCAGGTCAGTAGATCAATTGTCTATCCCTTGATTTTGCTTTTCCACTAGCCTGTTCTTTATGCAAACTGGTATCAAATCTTGTTGAGATACTGCTTAAAGCCTGGAAAACAATTTCTACATCTCCCCAGCGATATCTTTTATATTATTTCTCCTACACATTTATGTGTCAGCCATCATGATTCTTTCCTTTGCACTTTGAGCAGACAATAACTTTAATTCCAAAGAGATCGTGCTGTTTCATGACTCAACAGGCAACATCACTGGAAGAATATTAACATTTTTTTTTTGAGGCAGTGAGATCAATTAGGTGAGAATTGATGGAAAGCCTGAACTAAGGTGGTAGCTGGGGTGGGTAGAAAGAAGGGGTCATATGTGAGAGTTGTTGTGAAGGCAGAAATTGTAAGATTTGGTGCCTGACTAGCTATATGAAATGAGGAAGAATAAGGAGTTGAAGAAAATGCTGAGGTTATGAACCCTGGAGACCGAAAAGATGGTGGTGCCTTCAACAAGAACAGAAAAGTACAGGAAAGGGGTGAGTTTTAGGGGAAAGACAATGAGTTCTGTTTTGGATGTGTTGAATTTGAGATGTCTCAGGAACATCCAGTTTATGATAAAAGAACAGAGGCTGAGAGAGTTTACATGACTTGCTGTGGGCTAATAAGCGAGGGAGGATTTGAACTCAGATCTTCTTGACTCCCAGTCCAGCACACAATACAACAAGCTAAAAGCTACACACTCGACTTTGTTTTTTTTTATATATAAATATTAATGTTACACTACTATTGCTTTCTTACTATTTTCTACTTTTGTTGTTTTATGGCTTTTGAGGGTTGGCCTTTTTGTGGAACCTAACCTCCATATATGTATGACATTCAGTGGGAAAGTGTGTTTTAAGTTCTAAAATGACGGACTTCCAACAAACCTTTGGAACATAATCATTTGTGACCTGGGTACTATATTCTACAGTTTAATTTATTAGGGTTAATGATATTTTAAATGCTCCTTTTGTGGTTTTCTCCAAGGGCCCCCTCTCTCTAGGTCTAGCTGTACTTTATTTCTGTATCTGATTTCCTTTTTAGTTTCCTCTGTTTTTTTTTAACTCTCTTTAATGAATTTATCATTCCCTCTTTGTGAATTGTGAATGTAATTTCTTTCCTTAACGAATCAATTGAGGGGTCTTCAATTAATCAATTAAAGAGTATTTATTAAGCACTACTATACGCCAGGCATTGTGCTAGACGTTGAGGATACAAGTACATAGGATGAAGTAGCAACTGTTCTCGATAAGCTTACATTCTAATGTATACATGCATACAGTATAAATATAAAGTTAATATAAATATTTGTAAAGTTAACAAATATACATATATTATGTGTACATAAGTTTATATACAGAGTTAATAAATATACATATAGTATTTGTACATACACACCAAGCAGCTAAATGCAAGGTGATTTGGGAGGGAAGGCATTGGCAATTGGGGGGCTCAGGAGAGCCTTCATGGAGGTGGTGGTACTTGAACTGAATCTTAAAGGAGAAGAGGAATCCGTGAAATGGAGGTGAAGGAGTGTATTTCAGTCATTGGAGGATGGCCAATGCAAAGGGATGGAGGTGGGAGATGGAATATGGTGGACAAGGAAAAGAGAGAAAGCCAGTTTGGCTGAATCTCAAAGATAGCAGGCAAAAGCCTCCTTTACCTATGAACCTCCTGGAGATCACATGCTTTTGTTTTTCCCTCCCCTCCTGAGGTCATCAAAGGGGATGTCACTTGGGAGACACTAAATTAATGTTGTAATTAGAACCTTGAGACAGATTTAGCCCCTAAGTGTTTCCCTTTTCGGTAGCAATTTCCCTGCTCCGAGGCTAGCACATTCCTATCCTTTGATTTAGCAATGCCTGTAATTCAGAACTTCTATGTGAAAACTCCTGACTACTGTGCTTGGTCACCACATTCCCAACCCTCTACAATTCTGATTTCTGTTTCCACTATATCCTCCCTCTGGAATCCTTGTTCTATCATCGACAAACTTCACTTCATCCTAGATCTCTTCCCCACATACTCACCTGGCTTTCCTGTGTGGAGAGTCATCCTTCCATACTGCTGGATGCTGCAGCTTTCCCTCCAACTCACAGGACCAGAAGGAGGAGCTGACATATCTCTTGCTATCCTCTGCCACTTCCAGACATTCTTTTTGCTCACCAAAACTTAGCTTCCTTTAAAGTACAATCTGATTGTACCAGCCTATCTAGATCCAGACAGCCCGTCTAAATCTTTGCTCTTTTCCTTGGTTATGTTGACCCTTCAACTACTATGGCTTAGTTCACTGAACTTCTTCACTTCCATGATTCCTATTTCTATTCTATCTTAGTTATCCACAGAGAAGCTGACACGTTAGACCTCATCATCACTCAAAATTGTTCCGCTATCAAAATCAGGACCTGGGACATATTCCTCTTTCATCACAACCTTCTACTTTATCCTAAACTGATAGTCCCAACCTCAACTTCTGGCCTCTCAGTCCCTCCCATTTTCCCAATCCGTCATCTCCATTTGCAATTCATTTTTTACCCTATGCCTTGGCTAGGGGAAGTTAGGTGGCATGGTGGATAGAGCATCAGGCCTGAAGTCAAGAAGACCTAAGTTCAAATCCAGCCTTAGTCACTGACTGTGTGACCCTGGGCAAGCTACTTAACCCTGTTTGCCTGAGTTTTCTCATACATAAAATGAGCTGGAGAAGGAAATGGTAAACCACTGCAATATCTTTGCCAGAAAAACTCCAAATGGGGTCATGAAGAGTCAGACAAGACTGAAACGACTAAACAACAAAATACCGTCTGCCATTATAATTTCTTTGGCCTCTTGTTCCCTGGTAATCCTTAACCTTGGGCTGCCTCAACTATTTGCCTCTCTGCTCCTACCCCAAAGCAGTTGAATGCTAATGGAGAAAGTCACAAAACAGGATTGGCCATATCCATTACTAATTATGTACTGTACTTAGAGTCAAAAACACCTGGGTTCCAATGCCACCTCTGACATAGGATTTGAACCCAGGTTTTCCAGACTCCAAGTCCAGCACCTGATCCATTACCCTGTGTGGCCTCTTCCCACTCCTTTGCCTTCTGCATTCTATTTGTTGCAGAGTCCAACTGATTCTAACCCATAATATTTCTTGCATCTGTTTCCTTCCCTTCAATCGATTCTACGTCTTAGCTCAGGTCCTCATCACTACTCAGCTGGGCTATTAGATAAGCCTCCCAAATTGTCTTTCTGCTTCCAGTTTCTCTCCTCTCTCCAATTCATTCTTATGTTTCCTGAACAATCCTACAGCAAAGGCCTGACTATGTCACTTCCTTTCAGTGGCTCCCTATTGTCTCTAGGACACAGATAAACACCCTGAAATTTAAAATGCTCCTAGCTTTTTTTTTTATTTTAATTTTAAATTTATTTATCTATTTAATTTAACATATTTAGTTTTCAACATTGATTTTCACAACAGTTTGAATTACAAATTTTCTCCCTATTTCTACCCTCCCCCCCACTCCAAGATGGCATATATTCTGGTTGCCCTGTTGCCCAGTCAGCCCTCCCCTTTCTCACCCCACTCCCCTCCCATCCCCTTTTCCCTTCCTTTCTTGTAGGGCAAGATAAATTTCTACACCCCATTGCCTGGGTATCTTATTTTCTAGTTGCATGCAAAAACTTTTTTTTGTTTTTGAACATCTGTTTTTAAAACTTTGAGTTCCAAATTCTCTCCCCTCTTCCCTTCCCACCCACCCTCCCTAAGAAGTCAAGCAATTCAACATAGGCTACATGTGTATCATTATGTATAACCCTTCCACAATACTCATATTGTGAATGACTAACTATATTTTGCTCCTTCCCAACCCATCCCCCTTTATTGAATTTTCTCCCTTGACCCTGTCCCCTTTCCAAAGTGTTTCTTTTGGATTACCTCCACCCCCATCAGCCCTCTCCTCCATCATCCCCCCCTTTTTTTATCTTCCTCCCTCTTCTTTCCTGTGGGGTAAGATTCCCAATTGGGTATGTATTTTATTCCCTCCTTAGGCCAAATGTGATGAGAGCAAGGTTCACTCATTCCCTCCTCACCCGCCCTCTCCTCTCCTCCCACAAAACTGCTTCCTCTTGCCACCTTTATGCGAGATAATCCACCCCATTCTATCTCTCCCTATCTCCCTCTCTCAGTATGTTCCTCTCTCATCCCTTAATTTGATTTTATTTCTTTTAACTATCTTCCCTTCATCTTCAACTCACCCTGTGTCCTCTCTCTCTCTCTCTCTCTCTCTCTCTCTCTCTCTCTCTCTAAACATATATATATATATATATATATACACACACACACACACACACACACACATAGATATATACATACATACACATTCACTTATATATATATATACATAATGTATGCATATTCCCTTCAGCTACCCTAATACTGAGGTCTCATGAATCATACATGTCATCTTTCCATGTAGGAATGTCAACAAAACAGTTCATCTTTAGTAAGTCCCTTGCAATTTCTTTTTCTTGTTCTTTTTCTTGATTACCTTTTTATGCTTCTCTTGATTCTTGTGTTTGAAAGTCAAATTTTCTATTCAGTTCTGGTCTTTTCACTGAGAAAGCTTGAAAGTCCTCTATTTTATTGAAAATCCATATTTTGCCTTGGAGCATGATACTCAGTTTTGCTGGGTAGGTGATTCGAGGTTTTAATCCTAGCTCCATTGACCTCCAGAATATCGTATTCCAAGCCCTTCGATCTCTTAATGTAGAGGCTGCCAGATCTTGGATTATTCTGATTATGTTTCCACAATACTCAAATTGTTTCTTTCTGGCTGCTTGCAGTATTTTCTCCTTGATCTGGGAGCTCTGGAATTTGGTGACAATGTTCCTGGGAGATTTCTTTCTGGGATCTATTTGAGGAGGTGATCGATGGATTCTTTCAATTTCTATTTTGCCCTGTGGCTCTAGAATATCAGGGCAGTTCTCCTTGATAATTTCTTGAAAGATGATATCTAGGCTCTTTTTCTGATCATGGCTTTCAGGTAGTCCAATAATTTTTAAATTATCTCTCCTGGATCTATTTTCCAGGTCAGTGGTTTTTCCAATGAGATGTTTGACATTGTCTTCCATTTTTCCATTCCTTTGGTTCTGTTTTATAATATCTTGATTTCTCATAAAGTCACTAGCTTCCACTTGGTCCAATCTAATTTTTAAAGTAGCATTTTCTTCAGTGGTCTTTTGGATCTCCTTTTCCATTTGGCTAATTCTGCCTTTCAAGGCATTCTTCTCCTCATTGGCTTTTTGGAGCTCTTTTGCCATTTGAGTTAGTCTGTTTTTTAAGGTGTTGTTTTCTTAAGTGTATTTTTCAGTATGTTTTTGGGTCTCCTTTAGCAAGTCATTGACTTGTTTTTCATGGTTTTCTCACATCCTTCTCATTTCTCTTCCCAATTTTTCCTCTACTTCTCTAACTTGCTTTTCCAAATCCTTTTTGAGCTCTTCCATGGCCTGGGACCAGTTCATATTTTTCTTGGAGGTTTCTATTGTAGACTCTTTGACTTTGCTAACTTCTGTCTGTATGTTTTGGTCTTCTTTGTCACCAAAGAAAGAATGCAAAGTCTGAGACTGAATCTGGGCGCGTTTTCGCTGCCTGGCCATATTCTCAACCAACTAACTTGACCCTTGAGTTTTTCAGCGGGTATGACTGCTTGTAGTCTAGAGAGTTCTATGTTCCACGTTTGGGGGGGAGGTGCCAGCTCTGTCACACCAGCACTGCTCCTTCCCCAAGAACCCCCAACCCGGACTGGGCTTAGATCGTCAGCAGGCTGTGCACTCCTGCTCTGATCCACCACTTAATTCCTCCCACCAGGTAGGCCCGGGGCCGGAAGCAACAACAGCTGTAGCTGCCCCACCTCTGCCGTCCCCAGGCTGGAAGCCGAACTGTGAACTCCTTCCACTCCCGCAGCTTTTCCCACTAACCTTCTCCTCTGTCTTTGGTGTTTGTGGGTTGAGAAGTCTGGTAACTGCTGCAGGTGACTGATTCAGGGCGCTAGGGCCCGCTCCGCCCAGCTTCTGGTCTGGTTGGTCCACGCTGCTCTCGCTGGGCTCTGCTCCACTCTGCTCCCAGCTCCCAGCTCTCAGCTCCATGTGGGATAGGCCTCACCCAGAGACCATCCAGGCTGTCCTGGGCTGGAGCCCTGCTTCCCTCTGTTGTTTTGTGGGTTCTGCCATTCTAGAATTGGTTCAGAGCCATTTTTTATAGGTTTTTGGAGGGACTCAGTAGGGAGCTCAAGCTAGTCCCTGCTTACCAGCTGCCATCTTGGCTCCGCCCCCCTCCTAGCTTTTAAACTTTGTTTCTTCCCTTCTATATTATACTACTCTATACTTCTGTATGTAAAAAAACAGACTAGTTGTCTCTTGAATTCATCAGATCATCTACCACAATTGACTTTGTCCTCATTTCCATCTTTCAGAATGTTTATTTTCCCTTAAAGTTTGGCTGAGATGCCATCTTTTTCAAGAAATAGTTCCTAATGCTCTCTACTAGCCCCAACCATATCCCATCTCTTAGCTGAAAGTGTTCACTACTTCCTCATATTTTCCTAGAGTATTTTCTCTGGATCTCTCCTTTGTTCTCATCACAACCCACCTTGCACTGTCTGTCTCTGTATAAGTCATTTCCTTATCCCTTTCTCCTAGTAGAATGTAAACTCCTTGAGGGTATAGCCTATGTTATTTTTCACCAGAGTGAAAAATTCAAGGATTGCCTGAGATCATGGTGAAGTGAAATGCTATTTCCAATTCAAACTTAGAGAGGAACATGTTTGATATTGATACTTAAAAATCACAGTGCAGTTAGGCTAACCCCCTAGAGTTGATCGGACATGTCTAAATTGTGGACTACCCAATGTGGAAATACTACTGTGACTAGAGAAGATCCATGAACATGTGGGGACTGGATGAAATACACTGTAAAAAGTTATTCTGCTGTCCTGAGGCTGTAACATTAGCTCAGACATTTGAGGACCAGCAAGAGCTGTTATCAGTTGTCAGTAGATAATTGGGTTGGCCACAAGCCTTGAGGGGAATTCAATGGGTTTCTGAGCTAGAGTCAAACAAAGACACAACTCTGAGGCTCTCTGGGGGAAGGGCTTGGCAGTATTGTCTGGATTTCCCAGGAAGTTTTCTTAATGTGAGCCTGCCTTTTTCCTTTTTAGGTTTTATTGATGCCTTTTGTTTTTACATCACAGTTATTCCCAGTCTATCTCATAATCCCTATAACAGGAAAAAACTCCAACAACTCAACAACAAATAAGTCAAGCCAGCTTATCAACACAGCCAACAAGTCTGGTGGAAACATGCAAAATTCCAAATCAGTAGTCTCCCAGGCACCACAACCACTCCCCTTTACAGAGAGGACAGAAGTTCATTTTGTCTTTTGTTTTCTAAGGACAAGATTGATCATTATTATAATAAATCATAGTTCCATAGTTTCTAAGAGTTTTTAGAATTTACATACTAAGTACTAAAGAAATGTTGGTTTACATATATTTTTGTCGTCATTGTTCTCTTTGAATCTCTTACCCAGTATTAGTTCATACATGTAGTGGTGCTGCCCTGATTTTCTCATATTTGTCATTTTTTAGGGCACAATAATATTTTGTTGCATCCATAAGCCACAACTTGTTTAGTCATTTCATAATAGATGGGCACTCACAGTATCATAAGATCAGAGAACCACAGAGCTTATTTTACAGGTGAGGCAACTAAAGACAAGGAAAGTTAAGTGACTTGCCCAAAGTCACAAAAGTATTATGAGGTAGGATTATATTCCATGCTTTCTGACTACAGATACAGGGCTCCACAAAAAGTAGAAAGAACACCATCTCAGGATATTTAAATCCTGTCTCTGATAAGTCTCATATATATGCCGTATACAGTTTGGCTTTTCTTTCGTCTTTGGACCTTTTATGGCTTGACCACTGGTCGGGATTCCTGGGATTCAAAGGGTACAAACAGTTAATTGATTTTTCTTAAATAATTTCAGATTGTTTTCCTGAAAGGCAGGACCGGTTCATAGCTCCATCAGCAGTGTATTAGCATAATGCACATATCTCTGAACAGCTTCTTTAGCATGCTAACTGGTAAGAAAGTTGCTAGGAAAGCAATGTGTTGGGTTGGCATTTGTTTCTCTTCCCCTGGAATCTTACATATTGTGGCCACACTTGACAGGGTGGAGTTCAGTTTTCTGGTTTAATGATAATAAGGCCATCCAGATATAGCTCTCATTGAATTTATGACATAGCATTTGTTCTAAAACTCTGCCTAAGGGTGTGTTTGAGAGACCCAGATGTGCATTCCACAGCTATAAGAGAACTGAGGTCATAGGTTCATAGATACAGAGCTAGAAGGGAACTTAAAGGCCATTGAGTCCAACCCCCTCACTTTACAGATGGGAAACTGAGGCCAAGAGAAGTTACTTCCCCAGGGTCATACAGCAAGTAAGTCTGTGAAATAGGGTTTGAACCTCCTCACTCCAAGACCAGTGCCTGATCTACTCTACCATTGGTGTCAAACCTAAATAGAAACGAGGCCATTAATCAGTCAACCCATCAATATTTATTGAACACCTACTATGTTCCAGAATAGGCCATTAATCAATCAACCCATCAATATTTATTGAACACCTACTATGTTCCAGAACATCTACTACCGTGCTAAGCATTGGGGATATGAAGAGGCAAAAGACAGTCCCTACTCTCAAGGACTTTACAGTCTAACAAGGGAGACAACATGCAAACAAATATACACAAAACAAGATATATATATATATATATATATATATATATATATATATATATATATATATATATATATATATATATATATATATATAGGATTAATGAACAAGAATTAACAGAATTAACATCATCCTATGTCTATACAGGAACATTTCCTGATGGAGGTGTCTTTTATATCAGCAGTCTCTTAGTTCAGGTTTGATGTTAGCATAAGACAGGCTGGAAAGGCTTCCTGTAGAACAAATTTTCCCAAACCTATTTGGTTTACCACTCCCTTTTAAAAAAAAATTACTCAGTGACCTCCTGGATATCTACTTTCTTTAACCCTTTAATTTCTTTTTTTTTTTTAAATTTGTGTCGTTTCAAAAAAAATGCATTTTAAATTTAAGAATTTATTGTAAATTTGTGGGGTTTTCCTGCGTTGAAATTTTGGTGATGCAATATTGTGTTATATAACCTTATAATATGGTATTGTAAATAACTCTTCACACTCACGTATTCCTGCCAATGCATCCTGGACTTCCCGACAATGCATCACACACTTGCCTGCCAATACTTGCTGGTTAAGACCTGTCAGTGGACTTGACCACTGATCGATTATAACTTGCATTTTGTGTATTTATTTGGAAAATAATGTAATTACTATAACTTTAACTCTGTAATGTAATTGTTACAACTGTTATACAACAGATGAAACATGTATGAGCGGTTTTTCAAAATTTTCTTCTCTTCTTTCCTTATGCTTCCTTCCACTGCCCCCTTATGTTTATTCAGTGCCTGGAAATTGCACCAGAGGCTACTACTGCCCCCCTGGGTTGTTCCAGCATTCTCCAGCAGGAGGTATCTTGGGAACCTCTGCTTGTAGAAGGTGAGATTTTAGTTGGGACTTAAGGGAAGCTGGGGCAGCTAGGTGACCTGGAGTCAAAAAAACTGAGTTTAAATCCAGCCTCAGACTCTCATTATGTATGTGGCCCTGGATAAATCACTTAACCTTATTTGTTTCAGTTTTCTCATCTGTAAAATGAGCTGGAGAAGGAAATGGCAAATCACTCCAGTATCTTTGCCAAGAAAACCCCAAATGTCATGAAGAGTCAGACACAACTGAAATGAATGAACTACAACACAAGAGAAGCCAAGGAGGTCAGTAGTCTGAGGGTAGGAGGGAGAGCATTGCAGCCATGGAGGACAGCCAAACAAAATGCCTAGAAATGAGAGATGAAATGTCTTGTTTGTGGAATAGCCAGGAGGCCAATGTCACTGGATCAGAGTATCTGTCTGGGCATAAAATAAAAAAGACTTGAAATGTAAGAGGTGGCTAGGTTATGAAGGGCTTTGAATGCCGAACAGAGCATTTTGTATTTGGAGGCAATTCCTTACAAAGTTGTTGTAAGGCTCAAATAAGATGATGTATGCAGACTGCCTTTTAAACCTTAAAGTCCTATAGAAATATGAGATATTATTTATTTCATCTCATCCACCCCCTGCCAAAAACAAGAGCAAATGAACAAACAAACTGGGAGCTCTCATCTCAACTTTCCTATCTATCTAACTGGGGTATATTCAGAAGACAACTCTTAAGGCCAGAGTTAACGTTATCTATGTATATGTCTATACAGGAATAGTTCCTGATGGAGGTGTTTTTTATATCAGCAGTGTCTTAGTTCAGGTTTGATGTTAGGATAAATCAAAAAAGGTAAACTTTACCCTAATATAATAAGGATGAACAATAAGGATGCAATTTACTTAGCTTTTCTGGTCTTGGCTTCGCCTCATCTCCACATGGAAACAAGTGTGGTCATCTGGACAGGATATGGTGAAGGACACTAACTCATGCAATGCAGTCTTCAGTAATTCACCACGTCCAATGGGCCCTTACTGCTTGTAGTTAGGACTTTTTGTTCATTTCACTGACCAAAAGCTTGTGGCAGGGATATCTGCTATGGGATTTATATTGACTTAGTTTGAAAAGGTAAGGTCAACTCTGCTTTATTGTATTTTTATTTATTTTGTTACATATTTCTCAATTACATTTTAATCTGGTTTAGGCTGCATTCAGGAGTGTTTGCCAGCCTCCTGAGGCCCAACAGGGTATGTATTTGACATATACCACCCTAGGACACTATGAGTGTGGAACATTGCATATACTGTCTGTTGGACTTGTGATTTCTTTCATATATGGTAATATCTACATGGTTGATGTGTTAGTCTTTTTTTAAACTACTTTTCTTTCTTTTCTATTCTTTATTACAAGGAATGATTCTCTGGGGATGGGAGAGGAAGGAATATATTTGGAAGTGAGGGTGATGTGAAACCAAAATACATCGAAAATTTAAAAAAACTAAAAAAAAGAAGTTGCAGTATTTTAAAAAAAAAGTACAAAATAAACTATCTGAAATTAAAAAAAAATGAACAAATAAATGAACACATGAATGAATGAAAGGAAACTGTCCTCTTTTCTCCTGTTGCTGTAGGGTTCTGGTACAAGGTTTTCACAGGCTAAGGGCACAAGCACAGGGATTAGACAGTCTGTGATTTCCAGGGTATCTTCACAGCAAGGGCAATCTATCCATGTTGTAGCCAGTGCAGTTGGAGGTCAGTCAGATATTATATAGTCCCTGAAGGGCTCATCATGCATGATCTATGCCTCTCTTGTTATGCCTCTGATTATCTAGTCCAACTGTGCTGCTTAGCACTCATTTAATTGTTCAAACCATTTAATCTCTCTGGATCTCAGTTTCCTCATCTCTCAAAGAAATGAGAAAGTTGGATTGGTGGTGTCTTCCATCTCTCAATCTATGATTTTGGGCTCTTGCCTGTTGATGTGGACTAGGTCTCAGAAGAGAGGCTTCTGAGCAAGAGAGGGGAGCTCTGAGACTGGACAAAGAGAGGGTAGCAGAGGGAACGGCATAAGCATTTATATGTCTGTTATATGCCAAGTATTGTGTTAAATGCTTTACAAATATTATGTCATTTGATCCTCACAGGTAAGTACTGTTATAATCTCTGTTTTACAGTTGATGGAATTCAGACAGAGGTTAAGTGACTTGCCCATGTTCACACAGCTAGATTTCTGAGGCTGGATTTGTACTCAGGACTCCCTGATTTCAGGTCCAGAGGTCTATCCATTTCACTACCAGATGCTTAGTCTCTCTAAAGGTACAACTATTCTGGGCTTTCCATGGCTAATGTTTTCATTGTACAGTCTCTAATCACCCGGTACTCTGGGACAGGCAACAATCAACTGGGGAATGGAGGAAAGAAATGCTGGGGTTATAATAAAGGATTATTCATTGATTATGCTTAAAGGAATGTCCACTTAGTGTTGCAGAATGTGAGGTCTGATCGATTTCAGAACATATAGCTTAGGGGTGAGGAAAGATGTTCATTCAAGAACAAAGTCCCTGAGTGAGTTGCCATATAGCTAAGAGTTGTCCATCCTGGACTATGTGTCCCCTGGGGGAACTAGAAGCTTATCAGCAGGTTATAAACAATATTTGGAAAAATAATTATATTATTCTGTTGAAAGAGTCCAAAAATAGCAGGGTCAGCATAAAAAAGATAACAGTGAGGAGGCTGGGGTAGTGTGGGAGTGTTGAGTAAATATGAAAAATCTGAAAGACACAGTCAAAGGAATAATTCCTATTGACCAAAACCAAATTGGATATGAAACTCCTTTCATGTTGAGACAGACGGGAAAAAAAAACTGACACAGCGATGTAGTGAAAGACAAGCTAATTGAGGTCTGCAATAACCAGAAACTCTGAATTGATTTCTAGTCAGAGAAGTTCCAAAATTTTTGGTGTATCCTGGACACAGCATATTACTCTCTTACTAAATGTACTCCCAAGGCCTTAATTTCAATCATAACAACTTATCTCTGTGAAAGACGATTCTCACTCCTTTTCCTTAACTCAATCAAATCAAAAGCAGGAAACAAAACTAGAGACCAAATGTAATATGCAGGTATCTCTTTCAAAAACAACACCAAGAATAAAATTATTGGGTAACAAAAAACAAACAAACCCAGAATCAAGGCTCTCATTTATCCAATTATTTATTTATTTGACATTCTAATAAACATTTTGCAATTTTATAATACTAAAATATGTACCAAATAAAGCTTTTGTTATAAAAAAAATTAATCTTTATTTCATTTTCTTTTTTATGTGCATGTGTAGATAAATACTAGAATTTATTTCCTTTCATATTGAATTGATGGCATAGAAAAGTTTATAAAAAGCCAAGGCTTACTGGGATTGTAAAAGGTTGGGAGCCCCGTTGTAGCTGGAGAGAAATTGATATAACCTGGAGGAAGGGGAGAGGGTTGCTCTGACAGGAAATTTCCATTGAACTAGCAAATGAGGTGGTCACTCAGGTGGAGAAGTTTTGGGGGGAATTGGACAAGAGGATCTTGTTGGGGTAGTGTTTGGATTACAATGGCTCCCGCAGAACAATCCAGCCTGCCTCAGGGGTTGGCAGTAGAGCTGAGGACTGGCAATAACTGAACAAATATCAACAGGTTTCACTGTAGTCCCATTTACACAATTGTGTGAGGGAATCTTCAGATGTTTACATGGCAATAGAAAAACCATTTTGGTTAGAGGTTTCTTTGGGGAGTTGGAGCATTATGAAAGTATGTTACTGGATAAGAAGGGCAAGAAGTAAAGACAGTTTCTCAAGGGTGGAAAATAATGCTTGTCTGTTTAGAATGTAAAAATAAAGACCTTGGCTTTGTAGTCTACAGTGTAGGCTATAGTAATATTGGTTCACTTTTTTTCGTTATTTTTGGTTTACAGAGTGATTTATAAGTATTACTTCATAATGAAAATGTTTTCAAGTTTAATATTTTTCCTACACCATAGTCATTCCTTGACTATGACTCCTCTCCCAATCGAACCCTCCCCTTGTAACAAAGAAAAACAGTTATGTAAGACTGAACAACAGGAAGAATATGTCTTCATATAGTCAACATTTCTCTTCCATAGCGTTCCACTTCTTTCTTTAGAAATGGAAATTATGTTTCATTATCTGTTCCTTGGCTCCAAGACTAGTCATTGTAACCAATTTGAACTCAGCAGCCTTAGTGTCGCTCTCAGTTACATTATTGCAATCATTGTATTTATTATTCTCTTCTTGATTCTGTATCAATTCATACAAACCTTCCCATGATCCTCTGCTAGGCGGATAGAGTTCTGGGCCTAGAGTCAAGCAGATTTGAATTCAAATTTGGACTCAGATACTTACAAGCTATGTGACCCTGGGCAAGTCACTTAACCTCTTGTTGCCTCAGTTACCTCCTCTGTAAAATGAGACTAGTAACAGTACCTACTTCCCAAGGTTGTTGTGAGGAGTACCTGGCACACATACATAATCGTTGTCTATTTAATTTTCTCTGAATCACTCATATTTGTAATTTCTTACGGCACAATATCATTTTACTGTATTCATATAACACAGTTTGTTCAACCATTCCTTAATTTATGGGCATTCATTTTATTTTATTTTTTTTAACCACAAAAAGTGATAGTAAAATATTTTGGTATAGATAAAATAGGACCTCTCTCTCTCTCTCTCTGACCTTTTGGAAGTATATGTTTTTGTTGTCATTCGTCATTCATTCTCGAAGAGGACCATGACATCAGGGAGGTGATACCACAACATGCAAGTGAATTGGATTTAAGTGAGGGAGGGCTGTGCAAAGTCACCAGTCTCATATTCTCCTCTGGAGCTGATGGGGAAGGGATTGGCACTGGACCCCTAAACAAAAAGACCATGTCTTTGGGACCTGGACTCCAAAGCACCCCTCCCCCCCCCCCAACCAAGTCTCTGCCATTTGCCTGACACGTGGTCCATCCAAGTCAATAATTCTTTTAACTACCTTTTCATTGTGGCTCTCATAGTCTACACCTGGCCCCACCCCAGGCTATTTGCCACTCCTTAATCCCATCCAGATCTTCCCAGAGTCTTTCGGTATAAAAGTGTCCATCTCATTAAATTGATCAGATCCTTAAAATCTGGCCCGCTTGTATTGGCATCACAAGTAGCACTGATTCCTTAAGAGTCCGACCCACTTCTATTGGTGATAAAATAAATCTTGTCTCTGACTGAGAGAAAGCTTGAGTGATTGAATTATTTCGAGACAGACCCGCCCTGTATTTCAGGTTCCCAAGACCCCTGTACCTAAACAGAGCCATCTGGATCCAGTGGCAAGGTACAGATCAGCACTACTGGAGATGGCCCTGGATGCGGTGGGAAACCTTGGCCTTTTAAAGCTAAGGTTTTTAACAAGTCTCAGTCGTGAGTGAGACAAAACCCATTCAGTGATTAAGGGTAGGTAAGAAATGAGGCAGAAAATGGGCTCTTTACCTAGTTAAAAAAAAAGAAAAGAAAAGAATCCATATGGGAGGGGAAGACCCTCAGGGTTTCTGGACAAAACAGAAACCATTCGCATTCACTCTGACATAATCAGGGCCCAACGAATGATCAAGTGAGGCTTGGCCTGGGACCTATTGGCCAATCTATGAGAGCTAGCCCAATAGTATGTACAGTTTACTGAATTTTCTTGAATAATTGCAAATTATTTTCCAGACCGGTTGGATCAATTCAGATTCCTCTAGCAGTATAATGGAAAGCTAATTTGAAAGTATCAATGTTCCCATTTTATAGATAAGAAAACTGAGGCTCATAAAAGTTAAATGGCTTGTTGGAAGCTACAAAACTAAGTGGCAGAGCTGCAACCCAGGAATTTTACTCCATGTTCAGGATTCTTGTGTTATAGCACGAGTAAATTTTCTTAAAATTATGAACTCGATAATTGGCAATAATATTAATCAATTTAAATAAGAAAATAATATACAAAAATGTAAAAAATATTTTTATTTTTGCTAAATGTGTATAAAAATATAACCAAATGATAACAATAACATCTTGGGACTAATTTGATTTTGCCTTTGTATACTTAGGGCCTGACACAGTATAGCTAGAGTGATCACTGAACTAATGTTTGTTGAAATCAGTTGTTGAATTTCGATATTTCTTCATATTTATCATTTTTTTGGAGGAAGGGGGAAGACAGAGCAATTGGGGTTAAGTGACTTGCCCAGTGTCACTCAGCTACTAAATTCATCAAGTGTCTGAAGTCGCATTTGAACTCAGGTCCTCCTGACTCCAGGGCCTGTGCTCTACTCACAGTGTCACCTAGCTGTCCTGAATATTTATCATTTTAATAGGCAGTATGGGGAAGTGATTAGAGGGCTGGCCGTGCAGCCAGAAAGATATGGGTTTGAGAACCACCTCTGACAAGTAATAACAGTGTGAGGATAGGCAAGTCATTTCTCAGTGGTCTAGGAAATATTCTAAGACATGAACTGCAGATGAGTTGCCAATGAGCATCTGTGGATGTTGTTTCCACACTTAGAATTTCCTGTAGAGATAAAATAGCAATTCTGCTCTATTCACCCTAGTGCTATAATAGTAATTCCTTTACGTTGATCTCTGACAATTTTTTCAGTCATTCCTCCGAAACTGGGTACATGGATCATTTTCTATTTTTCATTTTTTTAAATTATGAATTTTTCAGAAGTTTTATTTTTCTTTTAATAATAGCCTTAGGGCATAATTCTAGTAGTATGAATGAAGGATAGGATTAGTCTTATAAATATTTTTCTATATTGCCAGGTGGTATTCCAAAAGAATTTCAGCAATATAATACCATGCTTGTTTCCCTTACTTGAAATAACACTGATTTTAGTTTTTGACTATCTTTGTCAATTTGATGGGTATAAAGGTGTAATCTGAAATTTGTTTCAATTTGCATTTCTCTCTTTATGAGAGTTTGGACAATTTTCTTTATGGGGAAAGTAGTTTTATTTGTGCATTTTTAAATCTTTGTTGCTTCTTAACCCCTGCCACTAATCCATAGTAAAACCTGCCATAGTGACAAATGAGTACAGTCAAACAAAACAAACCAACACTTTGACCATCCCTGACAAAATATGCCTAGTTTTGCATGGCTGTGCATTATTCTTTCTCAAGAGGAGGTGTGTTTCACCTAGCATTAAGACCTCTAGCATTAAGATGGGTCTTTGCACTGATATTTTTGGGGGTATTGTTTTCCATTGGGCTTATCGAGTTTTGCCAGTTATTAAAGGGATTTTTGACAATTTGTGTTTCTTCCTTTCAACTTAAACTTTCTATATTTCCACTCATACTCCCTATGAGGTCAGAGGTAGATTAAAATTGTGATAAGATTTCACATTATTACTGTTTTATGGCTTTTAAGTACTTGTATCAATACTTGTATTGATAGTGGGAAACAGCAATTTAGCTGCTCAATTAGGTTACATTTAATGAACACAAAGGTACTTTAGTTTAATGAAATAATAGATGTGTTCTTTAAGAAAGCTGTAAATCAAATTTTAGTGAATTAAATCACATTATTAGTTGTACCAGAAGATTTTACCATGTAAAATACAGCACATGCTTTGAACTCACCAGGGCAATGGTCCTCAGAACTCAACTGTCACTTTTCCTCTCAGAGTTTCAGGGTTAACCCTTAGGAACTAGGAATGTTCATCTAATGTTAGTGAATCCCCATTAGTATGCTTCCCACCTCGGTTATGATTTCCTATCAATTAGTCAGCCAGACTTAACTTGCTTTTAGAAAGGAGTATTTGCTAAGGTAGCACAACTATACAAATATTCCCCCCAAAGTATGTGACACACTTTCCCACAAGTACACTGAGAGTCCAGGAGAAAATGGACTAAAGCTTAGCGAACATACTCAGAAGCGGGTAACAGCCCCCTTAATAAACTTTTTGCTGTAGTCTCTTAGTATGGTAAGGCTTTTCTACTGGGCTCCTTGTAGGCTTTCCATATCACATGTCAGTTCTTGGCTCCTGATGCAGACAATACCGGGACTCCAAAAAAAAAAAAAAAAAGAAAGAAAGAAAAGAAAAAAGAAAAAGAAAGAAAAGAAAAGAAAAAGGTCCCAAACCTTCAGTCCATTAGAAGTTCATGAGGCCCCTCTTCAGGACTGACATAGGGAAAAGGGAGGAGACCTAAGGTGAAGGTGAGGCATTCTCCTCTCCTCCCAGACATTCCTTGTCTGAGGCAGTTCTCTGTCCTTTTCTCTACCAAACATTTTAATCTTAGTCCCAAATGAACTCAGATGGTTTTACTCAGGCCACTAGGAGCATGACCAAATCCTTCAGCCAATCAGAACAGAATTCCTGTCATACCTGGGAGGCATCCAGGCCTTATTCACACCTAATGAACAATCAGGATATATTCTCACCTGATAAATGTATCAGGACTATATGGGAAAAAATCCTCTAGGAAATCTCTTTGTAAAGTCACCCACTGGATTTTTTGGCAATATGAAAGCTCACCCTATAAAATTAGATGAGCTCCAAGCCTGGATTTTCTTATGTCTGTGTTTTTTTTTTTAATTTTTGGAGGGGGGAAGGCAGGGCAATTGGGGTTGGGTGACTTGCCCAGGGTCACACAGCTAGTGAACGTGTCACATGTCTGAGGCCGAGTTTGAACTCAGGTCCTCCTGACTTCAGGGCCAGCTCCCTACTCACTGCACCACCTAACTGCCCCCATGTCTGCTTTTCTTGAAGCAGGATATACCTGTAGAGTCAAGTCCTGCTAGAGACTAGCTCAGGTTGTATCAAGTCTAGTGCCATATTAATATCAGATCCTGATCTTTCCACCCAAGTTCTTTAATTTTTAACTCCTTCCCGGTGCCAGCATTTGTAGGCAACTGATAAAAAGCCATCTTCACTCTCAAGGTACAGACATGTTAAGGAAATAAATTGTTACCTCTGACGATGATTAGCACATCTTTAAAAAAAAAATCTGCATTCTATAATCATCATGTAGGAGATTTGGTAGTTGACCTAGTAATGTAACATAGTAATAACTGAATCATCGACAGAAAGGACTCCAGGTTGTCTCACAACTGAAGAAGTCAGGTCGCAAAGAACTGAGTTTTGAAAACAGGCCAAGGATTATTAGATCCTAAAAATATGCTGGCCTCTTTAGTGTCTCATTAGTAAAATTGTTGCTGACATAATTACATTTTAGATAGTTTCAACTCTAAGCAAGTTAGTGCCTTTATTAATGCTTTGAGATCATCATACGAAGTCTACAAAGAAACAAAGCACAAAGAAAATCAGTAACTGGCACAATTTCCTAGCAAATTTTCAGCAGCCTACATTGATTTGAAATTGGTTTTGTGGAACTGTACAAGTTTACTTTTGTTTGGTCAGGTGAACCTTTTATATACTTGTATAGTATTTTTTAAAAGTTAATTAGATAGGGGCAGCTAGGTGGCACAGTGGATGGAGCACTCTAGGTCAGGAGGACCTGAGTTCAAATTTGACCGCAGACACTTACTAGCTGTGTGACCCAGGGCAAGTCACTTAACCTGATTGGCTCAAAAAAAAATGTTAATTAGATAGCATGACAAATCCATAGACAGCTGGCTTTGGTATTAGGAAAACCTGAGTTCCAGCCCTATTTATTCCACATACTGGCTGTTTTACTCTTAGTAGGTCATTTAATCTCTATACTACAGTCAGCACTCTCAAGACTGCTAGTTACAAAGCAGATGCTATTCTGCATTGAGGAAGCTCCTACACTGATATTCCCTGCTTTGATGAAATAATCATGAGTCCAAATTTGTTTGTTTTTCTTTTTAGGCAGGTTAATTTTGTGGGTGGTTCCAGCTTGACTGGCAAAATGACATCCTTCACTTTTTGCTTTAGCTGACATTCGCCAAATGCTAATATTAATCCCAATATTCTATAGATTGACAAGATGGAAAACAAATGACAAAAACAAGGCATTTCTTCCTCTCCTAAAGGAATTCTCCTCTGCTTTGTTGAATTGGGTTGTTATAATTTGAGAAGAGACAATTCTAAGGACACAAAAGAAGAAAGAAAAAACTAGGGAGAAACTATCTCACAAGCACATTCAGCTTTTTCATTAATGCTCCTTAGTGATAGTGGAAAGAAAGAATGATGGAATCAGATGACCTAAGTTCCAATCCCACCTCTCTTGCTTGCTATCTATACGACTTTAGGCATTTAATCTCCTTATGCCTCAATTTCCTCAATCTAAAACGAAGGCGGTGGATTTGATGACCTCTAAGATACATTTCAGCTATAGATCCACAATCCTATAATCAAAGAATTTAGGGATCCTGAGAAGTGATGGGATTCAAAAGAATTAACAACCCATTCTCTACTGGATTAAGCCGGGGCACTGATCCATGCAGCTGATGTGGTGGGTGCAGGCCCCGCCCCTAACAACAGGTTCCCCGGAAATCAACCTAAAATTAGGGACCAGTCCTACTGAACCAGTGCTAATAGGCTGAATCCCACCACTGAAACCTAGGAGAGAATCCCATTCCTACCCCATTTCTACACTGATGCAAGGAGGATGCAAGTGAAGGGGAAAGGGTAGGGTTGGGCTAGGGGCATTCAGAGGTAGTAGAAGTAATGTTTCTTCTTCATAATCCCCTTGGCAGATCTGTGGTTTCTAAGACCAGAATTCTTTTTCTCATTATTGGTAATTCTGCTCAGAAATTTCCCTTCTCATTCACATGTAAAGAAATCATAGTTTTATTTTTACCCATTCAGTTCTTTTCTGCCTTGTTTTCTACAAGGTGCTAATAGGCCTAGCTGGCTTCTTCTTTTATTAGTCTGGTAATCAGGACAGTAGGAATGATGATTGTATGCATTTTAGCTAAAACATAATGCTGCTTTGTCTATTTGTTCATTTATCAGTCCTTTTATTGGGCAACCAGGAAAGGGCAGAAAGCAGGTGAAGTTCAGGGGTTACCTTCACTGCTTCTTGGCAACTTCTGGAAGCAGTAAATATGGAGGAAGGTGAAGACAGTATCGAGAGATGCTAAACGAGCCAGATATTAGATTCTGTGAGTACATGAGGACAAAACAAGGAAATACAAATGCACTATCTACCTAGTGGAATGTGAACTTTTTTAAGGGAGAGAATGTTTTTTTTGCTTTGGTATCTGTAGTACTAGCACAGTGTTTTGAACATACTTAGTGCTTAATAAATGTTCATTGAGTAAATGAAATTGGATCAATGGGTGAAATGTTGCAAAGGGGAAGATTTAGGTTTGATGTAAGGACAGAAAAAAAAATACCTTCCTAATAATTAGATACACTGCACCCTCCCCTCCCCATTGGCTGACTTAGGATATTTACACTGTATATATGTATTCATGTATACATGTACATGTGTATGTATGTATTTATGTATATGTGTGCATATGTGTGTGTATGTGTATATATATATATATCTCCATACATATTTCCCCCTCACTGGCAGTCTCCAAGCAAAGGCATGCCACATCAGGCATGTAGTAAAGAAGATTTTTGTTCTGCTATGAGCTAGCAGCCTCTGTGGTCTCTTCCAACTCTGAGGTTCTGTGAACTGGACTTAAATTTAAATAGCAATACAAGAGATTTAGTCCAGACAAATCTGTGTTCTTAATTAAAAGATTATTAAACTGTAAAATTTAAATTTTAAAAGTTAATTTAGAAGATCATTAAGCTGTAAAATATGTTATGGAGACAGGTGGTAGATCTCATTTCTTTTGGAAAGTTTGGTTGCAACCCTACCTGAAGGCAGGTATTCAGTCTCTGGAAAAGAGTCTCTAAGTCACAGCAAGGTGAGAAAGGATTGCAGAGTGTAACTCTAAATTCCCGGGGCTAGATTGCTATTCCTCTCATCCCTCCCCCCACTTCCCAATCTTTTTTTTCCCTTCCTGGATCTGATGAGAACCTGACACATTTCTTCTCAGCCAAGAGAGAAAAGATGAAACTGACACTGTTGGCAGTTGTGCAGTGAAACTAATTAACTCCAAAGAAGCTTTGAATTGTTCCTCCTGGTATTATTTGTGGTTTCCCTCCCTTTGTACAATTGTATTGTAGTCTGCAAGAAGAAGGGAAAAGATAGGTATTTCACATGTTGCTGTGTGACCTTGGGCAAGTCATTTATCTTCTTTGGAGGTGAGACTAGGATGAGATAATCTCAAAGTTCTTTTCATCTCTAATGATTTTCTGGTCCATAAATTCAGTTCGAGAATCATATGATTCTTTTATATGGTCACAACTCTCAATTAATGATCATATGTCATATTAGCTTTTTATAATACTAACTTTAGGATATATTTTCCTCAAATTAATTCTCATTTATGGAATAGCACATAAGCCATTTATAATAAAACTCATACCTTAAAAAAGGCCAGTGACTATTCACATCTTGAGAACACAATGGTATTTGCTAAGAGGTTCAAGTTTTGCTTGCTACCTTTTGCCCACCAATTTCTGACTTGGGGTTGGGGAATGCTTTTTTTTTTTTAAAGCAGTTAAGTAAAGCCAAATTTGCTAGGGCTTTCCTCTGGTCTCGCTGTAGAACTTTTCATAGCATTCTTGACGGCTTTGAATTTGAAGTATGACTTCATAGGTGGATGTGAGCTAGCGTTTGTAGCTTTGAATGAATGTCTAAGTACTCAGGAGTAAGCACCAGAACAAAGGAGCGAGTGAGTGAGCAAGGTGGGATACTCGATGTCCTTTGATTGGATAGCTAAGAATTACAGAGGGTTGAGATAGGAAAACGGGTCCTTTTCGGGTTCTGGAAACAACGGTATTTCCACTGCTTCCTCATGAGAAAGGAACTTGAAAAAGGTAGAAATGTGATAACTGTGGCTGGCACAACTAAATTGTTGCTTTTCGTAGTTTCTGCTTGCAGGACTATAGGGAAAGAGGAGTTGTTGGCAGCTGTGGCAATGCTCCTTGGAGCAGCAGTCCAGAGCCGCTGCTGTGCTGCAAAAGCTTCTTGTGATCAAAATCTGCCCCAGCTACTGAGCATGCTCAACTCCAAGTCACATAATCATTGCAGTGCCTATGGATTCCACGTCTCCGGATTTTAGCAATAGCAGCAAGGGAGGGGAGGGTAAGAAGGGAAACAGGTACAGCCCAGGAGATAGTTGAACCTGAAAGTGAAGGAAGACTGGGGAGGAGGAGCAAGATGTAAATAGGGAGGGACTTTAAGGAAGTAATTTACCAATCTTTATTAAGTGCTGGTCACAGAGAGAACAAGCCTATTTGTCGGCCAAGGGACCACCAATTCAATTAACAATTCAAGGATAATTTATTAAGCCCTACTATGTTTGAGGCACATTATAATAGGATACGAATGACACTCCCTGCTTCTAAGGAACATCTAATAGAGATAAAAGTAAACAAATCAGTTTGATACCAGATAGAAGGGACATTTAGACAGTGCTCTAGGAAAATTTGGAGAGAAGGCTTTTATGGGGGGAGAGGGTGAACAGGGAAGGCTTCCCTGAGGAGGTAGCCCCTGAAATCAGCCTTGAAGCAAGAGAGTTTAAACAGACAAATACGAGAATAGAATGTATTAGGCAACAGGGGAACAACTGTCAGAGTGCATGGGAGCTAAAGGAACAACTGGAGAAAATGGTATAGACCCTGAGATGGCACAGGTTATGTATAGCAGATCATTTTAGTAGCAGAGAGACTGGCTGATGTAGTGGATTAGAATTCACAAGACCTGGGTTTTAGCCCCACTTGACTACTCACTAGTCTCTTGATCGAATCACTCAGTGAGGTTCAGTGCTCACTTTACATGGTGGTTGGTTCTGAGTATGGAATCAAAAAGCACTGGATTTGGGAACAGAGGGCTAGGCTCTGTTGCCTGCTACCACTGGGACTTCTGCAAATCTCAATTTCTCTGCATCTCTGTTTCTCAACCTATAAAATGAAGGGGTTGGATCAGATTACCTCTAAAGTTCTATGATCCTATGATCCTAACATATGTTAAAATGCTGTCGAAATTGAAGTACAAATACAATTATCATAGCACTAATTATCTCATCTACTTATCTGCTACTTTAGTAGTTATTTGTATTTTTACTTCTTCTGTTGTATTGTAGGTTCTTTGAAGGCTGAGAAAACCCTGCCCTCTTTATACAATCCTAAGTATGGGTACAGTAGACAGTATTTATCATACATCAACCTTCCAACTCCTTCACAAGCAACAGTTTGCACATCGTAGGTTCCTTGAAAATATTTTTTGAATGGAATGTTTATAGATTAACTGACTGACATCATCTGCACTTCTTTCCTGCTTTAACAACATATGCTGACAGCTTATAGCTTGAGATTACTCTTTATGAAAATAAAGTGGTTAGACATGAGTATATTGACCTGGACTCCGTGCTGCTACTAGAACATTTCAATCAGCACCAGTCCTGATTGGAGGCATAAAGCAATCAGGTAGTTAGGGAAGAACTGGTCCAGACATCCTCTGATTCATTTCCTTTTCCTGGATGACCACTATACTCTATAGGAGCCTACATTTAAGATGGCGGGGGTGGGGGGGGGGGCGCGCAAATTTTACAGGTGATTCATTTGATACCAATGGAAAGAAAAAATAATTGTAAAAATCGGTTGTTATTTTCTCGGTGTAAGGAACTCGTTTTTTGAAAACGATCCCCACCAATGCTGTTGGTGATCTGCAACTCATCTGCATATTAAGTCTTTATGAGTTGCCCGGAGCACTGAAAGATTAAGTGACTTGCCCAGGGTCACACTGAAGTATGTCAGAAGCAGGATTAGAACCTAAGTAGATCAAGGTTCTGCCAGATCATAACAAAGTCCTGGTAAGGGTACCAAAAGGTGAAGATACCACGCTGTTGGAGAGATGATTGTGGGGAGTTGAGCGTCCTTCTATTCGCTATCGTGCATCCTCCCCTCCCTTACCCCCCCCGCCAGCCACTGTGGGATACCTCCTAACTATGCTTCCACTTCTGGGGCTACCCAACTGCACTTGCTGCAGCGACAGCACAAGGGTCCCGAAGACTGGGGTCGGGCGGTGCCACAAACAAATCGGAATAAGTCGACAAATTCTTTTCCAGGGCTAAAATGTGCAAGATCTACTTGTCTGGTTCTCCGTAGCTGACCCCGGAAGAAAAACTTTTCAGAGGCAGAGAGGGGGTAGGGGGAGCATATAGGTAAAATCAAATCAACCTCGGTTTACTTTCCTCAGTTGTCCCAGTCCCCATTCTTAATCCTCTTTGTCTCCTCGGCCCCCCAACCCCTTCCAGACTCAATCTCCAGCATGGAATTACATCCTTTGCTGAGACAGCTGTACTAAGGGGGGATACAGGGGATCTAGAGTTGGGGTCCTATAGTTTCCTGACCCCTTTCCCCTTTTGGCTACTGGTAAAACCTGGACTATTGGATTCCCCCGTGCCTGCAAAACAAACTCCTCGGTGGCTTTCCCTCTGGCGGCAGCGGCAGCTGGGCATGCTCAGTTAGTGCGGGCCGGCTCGGGGGCAAGTAGGAAGCTTTTGCGCCGAGCTGAGCTGGAGGCTGGAGGCTGGAGGCTGGCTGAAGTGGGAGGGGATAGGGGGCAGGGGGCGGGGGGAGGGTTGGAAGCCGGCTGCAGGCGCCTGAGGTTGCTGGGAGCGCTTCCTGACCTCCCAGCCCCCTAGTCAGCCCGGACGAAGAAGGAGGGAAAGGAGGAGAACTACTGGGGGAAGAGCCTGCGTGGCCCGGGCTCACTGAAAGAGCAGCGGCGGCCGCAGCAGCGGCAGTGAGGCAGGCGGAGCGGGCATCAGGAACTCGCGAAGCAGAGCCAGGAGGCGTGCGCTGCTCAGGACCCGCGGCGGCTTCGGGGCGGCGGCGGCCGCTGCTGCTGCTGCTGCTGTTGTTTCTGTGCTGCTGCGATGTTTCACTGCATCCCCCTGTGGCGGTGTAACCGTCATGTGGAAACCATCGATAAGCGCCACTGCTCCCTGGTCTACGTCCCGGAGGAGATCTACCGCTACACCCGCAGCCTGGAGGAGCTGCTCCTAGACGCCAACCAACTCCGCGAGCTGCCCGAGGTGAGTGTGCCAAGCCAGGGCGCCCGGGCTCACCTGGGGGAAGGCCGGGAAGCGGGCAGGCGCGCGCAGCTCCTGCCGGCTGCTTCCTGGAGAGCGTGCCCAGTTGTGGGGCAGCTCCGCCAGTCTCAGTCCCAACTCTGCATGTCCTGGTTGCCTTCTTTCCTCCGCACTCCCCCGACTCCTGGGGAATCTGGATGGACAGGTGCCCCATTGCCTCATTCACCTGCTTCCCTCCTTCCCCCCATATGTGTTGTGATCACTGACGGGTACCCACCACAGGCGGAAAAAGTTTAATTTTGTTTTATTGTTTTGTTTTTAAGGTAGAGGCTTGTGCAATTAGAAAACTGCATTGGGCTTGGCAAGTTATGAGACAGAAGTCCAGTAAGTTAGGTTTCTGGACACACTCTTTCATACTGATGAAAGTACCCAATTCCTTATTATGCTAGATTTGGAGCCCGAGCCTTTGGATTCGATTCTGGCTCTGTCACTGAGTACTTGTGTTGAACCTGGGGAAGTCATTTCTACCCCCTGGGTCCCGGTTTCCCCCTCTGGTAAAATGAGGGTTGGACTCTAAGAGCCCTTCTCGCTCAAAATCTATGAGCCTGTGAAGAAATGTTTCTCATTCCAAACGCATTGGAAAGAGTTGTCGCTTTCAGGGGCTTCATCTTCCACTGGGTTTCATGGCCACCGGCCAAGCCCCGGATCCTTCTCAGACCTTAGCCAGGGCATGCATTCCTTCTTGGCAGCTAGGATTCTCCAGGTGGTGAAGAAGTAAAGTCAGCCTACCTATCTGGGCATCTTAATTGGAATGTGTTCTGAGCCTTATCGGCAGGTGGGCTGTGCGCAGGACAGCTGTAGATTGGCTAGTCCTGCTGTTGGCACTGGGTGTAGCTGACGTAGTGAAAGATAGTGGAGAGAGGACTGGGTGTGGGGAGTCTGAGGTGTGTTTCCTGGTGTCCACTGCTGAAAAGCTGGATGCCCGGCCCTGCTGCTGGGAAGGTGCACCCTCCTCCCTCTTCCCCTCCTCTCTCCCCCACCTTGCTTCCTCTTATCTCTTCCCTGTCACTTCCCCACCCCACCCCACCCCCTTCCCTCTCTACTCCCTGAGTAAAGTACCTGATCTTCCTCTTTCCTGATCCAGCTCAAGGAGGGCAAAATTTTGATAACCAGATAATGGATTCCTATTGATGCATTCTCTCTTCAGTTGTTTACATCAGTGAATCAATCATTCAGGTGCAGTCAGACGGGTGAAAAGATACGTGCTGATTGTACTTTCATCAGGGGACTTCAGGGTTTCTGAATTCTTAACCTCCATGCCTGCTTCGGGAGCCAAATTGAAGAATGACCAGAGAGAAATGTCCACCTTTATGGGTGGGTCGGAGCTGATAGTTCTCTAGGGCTAAAAGGTGTGCAGGAAGTGGTAGAGCTTACTGCCTCAATGACTGTGAATTAAATTTTTTCCTAGTCTGGGAAATTTATTAAATTATATTCCCCCACTACTGCTAGGAAGAGTTTCTAAAGGTTAATGAGTAGTTGAAATTCAGTCACGTGGCCTCTGTTATCATCCCAAATAGATTGCTGAAATGAAATGCTGCCTGATTTGCCTTGATGCGATCTCCATTATTGACAGTTAAAAAAAAACCCTCAGAGCTGTATGATTTTTTTTTCCTTTACCTTTTTCAAATATTATTCTTCATGTAGATGTCTTTGGTTTACCCTTTGCACAGGAGCTAAAGTTGGAAGGGGCCTTTGAGATCATCTAATTCAAACCGTTCATTTTACAGATGAGAAAACTGACGTTCAGAGAGGTTAATTTATTTGCCCAAGGTTAGCTATGTAGCTGATTCAAACTCAGGGATTCCAAGTTCAGTGTTAATCTGTTGCACCAAGTTGCTTTTTCTTTTGGGTCTGGAAATCATGGGGATTTCCTTTACTTGGGAGTTCAGCAAAGCTGATTTTTTTTTTAAGTTCAGTAGCAGAAAAGCCATCTCTTTAGGTAGTTTACTTTTCAAAGGCATTTTCCAAACATGGTTTATTTCTTTACTTTTATCTTTGGTTTAAGGTATTAAATGTACTATTAATTAATTGTGGGATCTTTAGGTGAGGTTGTCAGCCATCAGTATAGAAATACATAACCTAATAATTTTAAGAGGCCATAGAAAATGTCATTCATACTGAATAATGTGGTGAAAAGTTGACATCCAAACTGGAAAAGTCTGACAGTTGTGGCAGTATTTGTAGAGCTTCAAGGTTAAATCATACATATAAGGCTGGAAGGATCTATTCCAGTTTCCTCATTTTGCAGCCAAGGAAACTGAGGTACAGGGAGGTTAAGTGATCTGACCAAGGTCATACAGGTAGTAAGAGGCAGAGGCAGGATTTAAACCCACATCCTCAGACACTCTGGAGCTAGTATTCTTTGCACTGAACCAAGATCATCCATCCCTCTTTGCTTCTGTAAATTGTTGACTACCTTGTTGTGTAAACTTTTATGAACTTTTCTATATACTTTTTTTTAAGGAAAATGATGGTTTTAAGTTTTTTGGAAATGACAGGTATTTCTGTTGACACTAAATGGAAAATTTTCAGTAGCCCAAAATGTAGTATAAAGAGATTGTGTCAAGGGAAGCGAATGAACAAGAAGTCCCTTCAGAGGCATTTCTTCCTAAGGTTACCCATTGCTCTAACTGTGCTCTTCAGAATTCAGTTAAAAAAAATTTAGACTCCCCGTGCTTATTATTTTGAGTTTTACTTCTTGACTCGTGGACTTGGTTATTCCTAGGAGTAGTGTCTACTTTTGATATTCACTAAGCATTCTCACTCCTTGACCAGAACCTCTTAGTCTGTCATCTCTAAGAGTTGGAAAGACCCTTGAAATCATCTACCCCAAGGGTCCTCCACCCACTAGATCTGGATCTTCTGGCAGAACAAGAAAGCTTTACCTGAAAGATGTCTAAATCATTTGTCTCTCTTTCCTTTCCCTCCCATCTTAAAATCTACTTTACCTACCTCCTCCTCGGGGATTTTCTCTCTCAGTATGGCTCCTTCCACCACACAGGAATTTTTTTTTGGATACTAAAGGTATCTGCTTCCCACACAAAGAGTGGAGAATTCTGATCTGAACAAATCTCCTTATTTTCCAGGTGAGGAGACTGAGGCTCAGGCAGATAGGTTTAAGGGAATCCTTTTATTGAGAAAGTAAAGAGTATAATTGTATGCTATTAATGTACTTAGTCTGGCATGGTGGATAAAGTGCTGGGCTCTCTGGCTTGGAGTTAGGAAGGCCTGGTTCAAATTCTGCCTCTGATACTTTTATAATTGTTGCTTGCTGTTTGTCCTTCATTCTCAAAGGGGACATCAGGGATATGATACCATGACATGCAAGTGAATTGGATTTAAATGAGGGAGGGCTGTGCAAAGTCACCAGCCTCGCTTTCTCCACTGGAGCTATCTGGGTCCAGTGGCAAGATATATGTATAAATCAGACGACTGGAGACGGTCTTAGATTGCAGTGGTCCTTGTCTTTTTTTTTTTAAGCTAAGGTCTTTAACAGGTCTGAGTTTGACTGAGGCAACACCCAATCAGTGATTAAGGCTAGGTAAGAAATGAGGCAGAGGGAACTTCTTTTACCTAATTAAAAAAAAATCAATCTGGGAGGAGAAGACCCTCAGGGTTTCTGACCAAAACAGAAATAAAATGCTATTTATATTCATTCTGAGCCAATCTGGGCCCAAACTGTGACCAAGTAGAGCTTGGTCTGGGACTGGAGTGATTTGGGGTTAAGGCTGGTCTTTAAGAGAAAGAAAAAACCAGAAAATTGTGTGACCCTGGGCAAATCACTTAACCCTTATGTGCTTCTGGAAATAAATTTCCAAGGACTGGTGCAGCAGATAGGTGGATAGGGTGCTGGATTTAGAGCAATAGGGTTTGGGTTCAAATTCTGACTCTGCCCCCCCCCAATAAAAAACTGTATATGCATTAAAGAGTGTGTATGTGTATATACATACATGCACACATGTATATACGCATAAATGTACATATATATGTATATATGAACATACTCTTCTCTGACTGCAAAAGCCACTTGACTTCTCTGTGCCTAGTTTCCTCATCCGTAAAATAAAGGACTTGGATTAAATGATCTCTAAGATCATTTTCTTCCCTAAATGAAGGAAGTTGGACTTATCTGGCCTCTGAAGACTCTTCCAACTTTAAATCTATGATGATCCTAAGATCTCTAAATTTCACCCCTTTCTTCTCAGCCACCTCTCAGTTCACCTTTATTAGGTGAACTCTAAACCTGTTTCTGGACTGCAAAGCACTCTTGCAGGAAGATGCAGAACCTGATGGCTGGTCTCATGAGATAAATATTATTTAACTTCAACATGGTCCTTTTTGCTGCTTTTCATTCCCTTTTTTCATCTGTCATTAGTTCTCTAGCACAGCAGTCCTTCCAGACCTTAGGTCTTCTTAAACCTCCAAGATCTTTGCCCGTCCCTTATTCTCAGAGGGTAAACTTAGATCCTGTTTTACTAAAAAGATTGAGATAATTGGGGGTAATCTGTTCATGGATTCCTGTTTTCTCTTTAACACACCCCTTCCTATGCATTTATTTTATTGATTCTTTTCTTTTACATCCCATTTGCTTTTCCTAGCTCCCAGTTTTCCTCTGTTACCAAGAGAAGCAGATAGGCAGATCAAATGGACACAGCATATGCAATATTCCTTATCTGTAGTCTTTCCCCTCTATAGGGCAACTAGGTGGTGAAGGAGATAGAGAGCTAGCCCTTGAATCAGGAAGACTCATCTTCCTGAATTCAAATCTGACTGCAGACGCTTATAGCTATCTACCACATTATCCTGGGCAAGGCACTTTACCCCATTCGCCTCAGTTTCTCATCTGTAAAATGAGCAGAAGGAAATGGCAAATCACTCCATTTATCTCTGGCAAGAAAACTCCAAATGGGTCATGAATGAACAGCAACAGTGGCCTTTAGAATATGGAGATAGGTTACATCATTTGTCTGTGGAATTACATTTGGCTATTAAATTAATTTAAGTCAGGTTTTCTTAACCTGGGGTCCATAGACCCTTATTGATCTGTGCGTAAATTTCAGGGGGTCTTCAAACTTGGATAAGAACAAAAATGACATCTTTATTTTCATTACTATTTGGATTCCTTTGTAATCCTGTGTATTTTATGGCTTTAAATAAATGGCTTTAAATAAACTGAGATACAGTTGATTTTACCAGACTGGCAAGAGAGTCCAAAATAATACCAACCCCTCTCCCCCACCCCCCAGACAACAAAAGGCTAAAAACTCCTAATCTAAATGTTTGGCTTTTTTTTTTGATGGTTTTTAGCACAGGGTTTGAGAGTAAGAGGACATGATTATGAACCTTAGCATGCCACTTATTGCCTGGGCAAATTCATTTTGTTCTCTGTGGTTTACTTATTTTGCTTTGCATTGTGTCTTTTCAAGTTTATTTGAATTTCTCATATGCTTTTCAAGCGGTAGGGAGAGGTATTAGAGCTGTGATTTCAGTGCTTAGATGAGGAAACTCATTCTACAAATGCAGGTCAGCACTTTTGCTGATTTAGTGGGTACAATGCTTGACTTAGAGTCAGGAAGACATGAGTTCAAATCTTGCCTTAGAAACTATCTATATGACCTTGAGCAAGTCATTTAAATTCTCTCAGCCTTAGTTACCTCCTCTGTAAAATGAGGATGATGACACTACCTATCTCTCTCTCATAGACTTTGTGAAACTCTAAGGAGATAATATGTAAAGAGCTTTGAAAACCTAAAGCACTAATGAAATGCTAGTTATTATTACTATAGTTATCATTATGTCTTTTCAAATTTCTTTGAATTTCTCATACTTGTCATTTCTTATGGTATGATAATATTCCATTACATTTATGTAACAGGTTTTTGGCTGTTCTCCAACGATGGGCACCTAACTTTTCTCCCAAGTTTTTTGTTATCACAAAGAGTAAGGCTTTGATTATTTTGGTACACATGAGCTCTTTCCTTCAGTCATTGTCTCCATAGGGTATATGTCTAGGAGTGGTTATGCTGAGTCAGAGTTCAAACACCATACCCAGTTTTTTCTCATAATGCCAAATTGTTAACCAGAATAGCTGGGCCACTTAACAGCTCAATCAACTGTATATTTTTTCCAGGTACTTGTCCCTTAAACACTGACTGTTTCAGTCCATCACCTTTGACAGTTTGATGGGAGTTCTTTATTTGTATTTTTCTTATTTTCTCTAAATGTATTTTTTCTTTATAAAATCATAATAGTTTTAGAAAGGGCCCTGGAGGTCATAGAATCCAACCTTCTGCATAGTGTAGTCCTCCAGTCTCAGAGAAAGTGGTTTACTTCCTCTTTTTTTTTTTGTTTTTTTGGGCAGGGCAGTTGGGGTTAAGTGACTTGCCCAAGGTCACACAGCTAGTATATGTGTCACATGTTTGAGGCCAGATTTGAACTCAGATCCTCCTGACTCCAGGGTCAGCGCTGTACTCACTGTGCCACCTAGCTGCCCCCTACTTCATCTTTTCTAAAGCTAACCTGTCACCTGTTGCTTGAAGCCAATTATTTCTCACCTTTTGAATCTGTCTACCACATTTATGCCCATCTTCTCTGGCATCTTCAGTTTCCTCTCGGCATCGGCTCCTCATTTGCTTTTACACAGTCTAGTAACTAAAAAAAAAAAGCAGATTAATTCAGCAAACATTAGGCCCATATCTTCTGCTATGTGAAAACCTCTTTGGCTCTGATCTACCCCCTTCTAAGTATTCTCAAATTTCCATATGATTCTTACTCTTCATTGCCATACTTTTTGAATCTTCCCTCCCACTGCCTTCCCCTTTACTTCCTACTCATAATCCCTTCCTAATTTTGCAGTTTGGCTGCTGCTGCAACAACTATTCTTAGAAACTGTATTTGCTACTGTTATTAAATGGCTTCCCCTTTGCCAAATCCAGGCTCCATTTCTTTGCCATTTCTCTTCTTGACTTTTTCTCTTTTGATACTGTTGAATACATTCTTATCAAAATGTTCCCCTTTGGCTTCCGTGATACCATGCCTACCTGGTAGTTCTTTAATTTCTTTAAGTCTCAATTTCTTTTCTAATTAAAGGGGCCATCCCTTGACTCACTTCTTAAAGAGGCCTATTCACTGAATGGGCGTTACCTCACTCTAAGTGAGTACGTGAAAAGGACTTAGCCTAAAAGGGCCAGGGTCTCCCATTGCATCCTGGGTCATCTACAGTCACCCTGACGAATATCAGGTCACTGCATCCGGATGGGTCTGGAGGAGAAAGTGAGGCTGGTGACCTTGCACAGCCCTCTCTCACTCAAATCAAAGTCAACTGCAAGTCATGTCATCATTTCCCTGATGTCTTCGAAAATGAAGCAGAAACGCAACAGGAAGTCTCAGTTTCTTAAATCTGTGAAATAGAAATAACAGAACCTGCTGCTGGGTGCCTCACAAGATTGGTATGAAGATCAAATGAGATAATGAACAAAAGAGTGCTTATATGTGCTATACAAATATATAGTGGTATTATTATTCTGATTATTACTTCTTTCACATTTCTGGCTCCTGTCTCACTGGCCCCTTCCTTCTCCCTCTTCCAAATGTGAGCATCCTTCCACATTCTGTTCTTAGCTCCCTGACCTCTTTTAAGAGGTATGCAACTCAATCTTAAAGCTTCATGTAGCTATGACTAATAATAATGACCCCAGTATTTACTAGCCTTGTGGCATTGAGTAAGTCAGCTTTCCTCTCTGATCCCCCATTTATAAAAAGGGGATAGTAATACTTCCAATGTCTGCTTGCCTGAGGGAAAGTACTTTGAAAGCCTTGAAGGCTATATAAATGCTGCTGTTGTTCATTGCTTTTACTTTTATTTGTCTAATTCTCCTGAAATACTATTTCCATCCTGTGACTTCTTTGATCTGGAATCTACATTTGGCTCTCAGTTGTCTTCTGCAGTATCTGAACTTCTATACATGCCTTTTATTCATTCCATAATTTGGCCTCACCTTGCATTATTTCTTACTTTTTTCCAGTAAAAAGCCTTGTATATATAGTTAGTTGTATGGTTTTATTGTGTCATCTCACAGTTTACACTTGTTTGTAGTTTCTACCACATACTTACCTTTCCCCCAAGGCTTAGCTCAAGCATGACCTCTTTGGCTTTCTTCAGTGCCTAGCACATACTAGGTCCTTAATTAATGCTCGTAGATTGGTCCTGGGAAGTTGCATTGAACTCCAGCCTCTACTGATTTCTCTGTCTTCCGAATGCCTGCTGTGTACCTAGTTGGCGCCACATAGTTTTTACCTCTTCATTTTTTTAAAAAAGTGCCTTAATTTTGTTTCCTAAGCTGTTTGATGACAGGTCACATCTGTGTCTTAAGCTTTGTTTGTATTCTCCATGACATAGGATTCTGGAATTTTAGAGTTAGAAGGGGCCATCTAGCCGAGCCCCTTCATTTCATAGAAGTTGAAATTGAAGCCCAGAAAGATGATAGGAATTGATTAATGTCGTTGGCTGTTATTGTTGTGGTTTATCCTTCATTCTCAAAGAGGACCATGACATCAGCGAGGTGATGCCATGACATGCAAGTGAACTGGATTTAAGTGTGCAAAGTCACCAGCCTCAGATTCTCCTCTGGAGCCATCTGGGTCCAGTGGCCAGATACAGATTGGGACTAGCTGATTAACATCTTACAGTTTATTGGTAGTAGAGCCAAGGCTTAAACCCAGGTCTCCTTGCTCTTGGGCCAGTGGTCTTTCCACTACACTACTTTTTTCATGGAATCAGCCTATTTTAGACGTGCAATAAAACTTGTAGATACATGGACTTGTGTGACAAAGTACAAAGGCCTTTTACCTTTTGTCTGTAGATATAAATTTCCCAATCTGGTGTGAGTTCCTACTTATATGCCCACTGAAATATAGGAGTTGTGTTTATTTTAACACAGAATTGGTGTGAGTTCCTACTTATATTCCTGCTGAAATATAAGAATTATTCAGTTAAACCCCACAGTTTCCTACATTTTTGTATCGCTTTAAGGTTTATAAAACATATTTCTTGTAACAAATCTGTGTTGTATTGCATATCATATCCATTTTATATATCATCTTATTTTTATATTTATTATTTATATATTTTTATTTTATCCAGTCCAGCTAGGGTATCAGAGCCAGGATATGAGCCTGACTTCAGATCTAGTGCTCTTCCCACTACATTCATGTAGAAGCTTTTGCCTGAGAGAAATGATGAGACAAATGTATCAGTAAGGCAGTAATCACAATGTAGATGATAGTTGTCAAAATGCCTGTGTGCTTCTCTATTGCAAAATATACGAGATTCTCCACATAGAAGGAGTAAACCATTTATTCAGACACCAGAGGACTAGATCCTGTAGCCAATACGCCCAATCCATCACAGCAGCAAAGAATTCCATACACAGTACCACAGCAGAGAACCACTCCATCCCAAAATCTCTCAGCCCCCTGCTGGGGCCTTTCCGAGAGCAAACTCACTCACAGCCATCACACGTCTATTCTCTCTCCCTCAGCTCTATCATAACTGCTGTCTTAGAATTTCCTGTGACATAATTTCCCTTTCCTCTCAGCAAGCTCTTCCCACTACATGTGACTTAGGCTTCCTGTGATGTAAGCAGGTCACATGGCCTATTAATGGGTGGGAAAGGTCTTCAGATCTAAATTGCTATTACAATATCCACATCATGAGATTGCAGGATTTGAGAATAGGAAGAACTTTAAAAGACTGTTCCAATATTCTGCCTAACGAAAGAGAGAATGAATGAATAAAGTGTTTGTTAAATGCTTTCTATTGTGCAAAGCATGGGGCCAAGCTCTGGGAAAATGAATTAAAAATAAGAGAGTCCTTGCCTGTAAGGAGCTCACATTCTAATGAAGTAGATAACATGAGTGGTAGTCAGATGGAAACGTCCCATGGTCCTTGAGGTGCAGCAGCAAAGCAGGTAGTAATAATGCCTCTTCTTTGATGCCATTTCCAGTGATAAAATCTGGTGCTGAACCATTTGAGGCTACCAGGGACTTTGTTGGCCAAGGGAGCTGTAGCCTCAGGAGGAGCAGTTGCCAGGCTTCACCTAATGCAAAATTGTTTCTCAGATGGAGAGTGTTTTAAGTTTTGCTCTTGCCTAGCATAAATATTGTCACCCCACTTGTGAGTTCTCATTCACAGTGAGGCTGGTGATAATCATGGGCCTTTTTTCCTTCTTCTTGAGAATATGTAATTGTGAAAGTATGTTGTGTGTGTGTCCCGTACTATGAACTTAGGTTTCATATCTCTTACTGATAGTTAAAAAATTTCATACTCGATGAAAGTGTTTCTTGTAATGAAAGAACTTGGAAGTGAACTGATGACGGGAATTCCTTTGGAAAAATGGCCACAACTCTGACATAATACTTTAGAACTTTTATTAATATTATAATTAATAATATAAATATTAATAATATTTTATTGTTATAAAATAATAACATTAATAAAAGTTCTAGAATTGATAATGACCAAATAATGCTTTCAAAATGATTTTTTTTAAAAAGGCTCGATTTCCACCCTTGTATTTTATGGATGATGTAGAACTTTCTTCGTAACAAGCCCTCCCTCAAACCTCCCGAATAAAAGTTGTGTTTCTAACTGTACTCAGATTGTACTTTATGTAAAAACAATTCTATTAAAAAACAAACAAACATGATGTCATTATTAACATTGAAAATACCATACCAACAATAGTAAGTAGCTGTCTCTGGAGAGGACCTCTTTAAAAATGGTCTTTTAAGGCAAAGCTTTTATTTTGAAGGGCTACATTATTTGTTTGAGAGTTTACTTAGAACGGTGTCATGGCCTCAATAGAGTTTGCAAAATACTTCTTGTAATTATGACCAGAATAAATCTTTTCCTTCAGTTCAGTGAATCTATAAAATAACTTGAGAGGTTTTAGGTTCCACCAGACTAAGAAGTAGCAAGAACAAGATGTCCTGTACATATTTCAACTGAATATATCCTAAACAGTCATCTTCCCTTTAATCTTACCCTTCCACATTTCTTTGTTATTGTCCAAGAGCACCATTATCCTTTCAATGACCTAGGTTCATAATCTTGATATTATCTTTGTTTGACTCAGTACCCTCCCTCACCCTATATATCCAGTCAGTTGTCAAATCATGTCCTTACAATCACCATGACTTCTCTTTCATATTCCCCTTTCTCTCCATACACATAACCATCACCCTAGTTCAGGCCCTCATTTCCTTTTGCTTGGGCTATTGCAGTAGCTTCCTAATTGGCTTTACCGACTTGTCTCTCTCTTCACTAACCCACCCCTAACGTAGGCACCAGAGTTATTTTCCTAAAATATGGATTTGACCATCTTATTCCCTTGTTCAATAAACTCCTTACTTCCAATAGCTATAAAGGCTCAAATAAGAGCCCCTCTGTTTTTTGTTTAAAGGTCTTCACGAACTGGTACCGTCTTACTTTTCCAGCCTTTTGGCACATCACGCCCCTCCATGTACACATTACAGTTCAGTCCTACTTGCTGATCCTCAGCTATGATGTGCCCTCCTGTCCTTGTGCTGTTGAACTGACTGTTTTCCAAGCTGGGAATACTCTCCTTCCTTCCTTCTGCCTCTCGGAATTCCTTTCAAGAGCTAACTCAAGAGACTTCTGCAGGAATCCTTTCTTCATCCTGCTGCTAGTGTCTTCCTTTCCAAGGTTAGCTTGTATCCACTTTGTATATGCTTTGGGTATACCGACATACACACATTTATGTATATGATGTCTCCCTTGTTAGAATATTAGTCCCTTGAGGGCAGACACTTTCACTTTTGTACCTGGCATATTGTAGGTGCTTAATAAAAGTTTGATGGATTATTGTCTATCCAAAGAGGCCTTGAAAAAAAATCAACTCCGCCTCAATTCATAAAATAAGCATCTTTAAGTTGGAAGGACTAATCTAGTGGTCTGAAACTCAGATTGCATTTTTAAGTTTATAGAAATACCCTATTTTTACTATAATTGTCTGAATCTTTGTTCCTCTTTGTAAATTGGGAGGCAACGTGGTGCAGAGGCAGCTAGGTGGCTTGGTGGATAAAGTGCCAGGTGTGGAGTCAAGAAGACTCATCTTCCTGAGTTCAAATTTGTCCTCAGACACTTATTATCTGCGTGGTCCTGGGCAAGTCACTTCACCCTTTTTGCCTCAGTTTCCTCATCTGCAGAATGAACTGGAGAAGGAAATGGCAAACCACTCTAGTATGTTTGCCAAGAAAACCCCAAATGAGGTCATGAAGAGTTGGACATGATTGAAAAATGACTGAGCAGCCACCACCACAACAAAAATGTTACAGGGCAAAGAGCTGCAGGATTTGTACTCAGAGGATCCGGTTCAAATTCTGACTCTACCAGTCAGGCAAATCACTGAACCTCTCTGGATTTCATCTATGGAATGACTGGGTTGGATGAGGCTTAGGGTTGTGTCCAGCTCAGTAAGCCTGGGTTCCTAAATGCCTTTGAGTAAAGTTGTATTCAGCCTGATTCTACTCTTTAGTGGAGTTGATTTTAAGTCCTTGATCCTGGTACAGATGAAGGTGCCAACACCCAGATAAGTAAGTTGGCTTGCTGGTAGTCACATGCTTAATGTACTTTCACCTGGATAATGAGGAATGGTGATCTTTTTTTGTTTGTTTCTGTGTCATTAAGGAAGTTATGAGAAGTGATGAAATAATGGGTTAGACTCTGAAAAAGTGAGGCTACAGAATTCACTATTGGAGGAGAATTAAGTAGGGTAGTACTTATTGGACAAGAACTGTAATTTAGTACTGTAAATGGTACTTGGGGAGATTTAGCCTGTTTGTGTGGGTATTTTTGTAAATTGCTTTGAGCTCCTTGTGTATAATAAGGAATTATTATTATTATTAACTTTTTGGGCTGTCATCATTTAAATATATTTACCTATCAAGGCTCTCAACTATGATGTAGATTCCAGGGAGTTTGACTTGATTGTTTTTATCACCTTTCATCAAGAACTTTCCATGGTATGAATCTGTCACTTTTGGGAGTTCCCTTTAATTGTAATGTGTACCAGATTCATTTCCGGATAATGTGGCCAGCTGGAGACAACCGTGTCCACTCTCCATCCCCTTTGCCACCTCTAGGCTAGCTGGCTTCTTTCCACACCAAACAGTTTTCCTTTGGTAGTTCTAATTAGGAAATGCTGACAGCTGCTTCATAATGAGAAATCGGAACTTAAGTCTGATAAGAGTACCTTTGAGGGCTGGGAATTGGCTTTCCCTGTTGGCTTAAAAAACTCACAGAACTCAGATTTATAAGAAGACTTATAACATTTGTTTAGTTTGATTATAAAATACAGCTCCATCCTTAATAAATAATTATCAGGACCATATCCTCAGTGTATCATATCCCTGGTAATGGGTCAAAATTCAGGACTAGGTAAGCCTTTATGGCTGTTAACAAATTAAAAAAAATCTTTAGTTTTGGTAGAGTTAAGTAGAGATTTGAGACATCCTTAAATTAGGATCATAGATTTAGAACTAAATATCACTTTAGAATTCATCTGCTGCTTTCATTTTATGGATAAGGAAACTGAGACTCAGAGAGGTTGTACTAAAACGGCAGATCTGGAATTTGAACCCAGGTCGTTTTACTTTTCGGATCAATGTTTTTCCTCTGTGTCATGCTCCTTCATGTGGACTAACAATTGTAGGGGCTTTAGGATCCAGGGATCCTGAGGCAATAAGGCTGTGCTATTCAAACTAAAAATTGGGCAGCAGCATGGCAACCTCATGAGAAAAAGAATGTTGAGAAGTGTGGTTAGATGGAGCAGAGATTTACATTAGGCACATCATTAGTGTGAGACAGTACACAGAAGGAATATAGATGAAAGATGAGACTTTTTTTTAAAAAACCTATTTCAATGGGAATTAATTATTTTGATCTAATTTAAATGAGAGGTGAATATTTGTTTTCCTTTTTATGGCATCATCGTAAATATCGTTCCTATGGTTTTTATATCATGGACAGATATTGACTTCATATGTGTATATAGATTCCACCTATGTTATTTTCATATATTATTTATTCAGAAGGAAATTTCTGATTGGAATCATTGTGATATGATGATGGTCAGGCATTTTTAAAATAAAGTAATTGAATACATTCAAAATATCTAAGAGGATAAATTATTTTATTGTTTAATGGTTGGGGAGGAAAAACAGGCTTGGGAGGACAAATGCCCTGAGCAGGTTTTTCTTGCCCCATATGTTCCACTGACTCCCCATTTCCTTTAAAATAGAAGTTACTAACCGGGGAACTTTAAAAAAATGTTTTGATAACTGTATTTCAGTATAATTAGTTTCCTTTGCAATCCTGTATCTTTTATCTTATGTCTTTAAAAACATTTTTCAGAGAAGGGGTCTAGAGGCTGCACTGGACTGCCAAGGTAGTCCAGATCCTGCTGTAGGATCAAAACCAAGTTCCTTTGGCATTTAAATCCCTTTACACCCTCGCTCCCCTTCATGTATTCTAAGATCCAGCCAAATTGGCCCATCTCCTATTTCTCACACCCAATACTCTTATTTCCTGTCTCCATACCCCTTTTTATGCCTTTGCACAGGCTCTCCCCCATTCCTGGAATTCCCACCTTCCTCATTTCCTCCTCTTAGAATCCCTAGCTTCCTTCCAAGCTGAGCTCTAATGTCATCTCCTACATAAGGTACAACCACAATTCTCTCCTTAGTCACCCACCTGTTTCCTACCAAAATTATCTTGTTGTATATACTTACTATGTACACATACTGTCATCCCCTATATAAAATATGCTTCTCGACAGGAGGGGTTGTTTCCTTTTTGCTTTTGTATCCCCGGGGCCTTTAGTCTGTGCTTGGACACACAGAAAATATCTGTTTATTTTTGATTCCTCAGATGAGGAAGTTGTGTTTCAGAGGAATCTGATGTCTGGACCTCACCTCCACTGATATCCTTTCACATATATTTGGATCTCACTGGCTATTTTCAACTATCAGAGAGTCTTAGTAGTAAGGTAATGGGCAAGTCACTTCCCTATCTGGACTTCCTTTATCTCAACTATAAAATTAAGAGGTCAAGCCAGATTAGGAGTTCTTAATCAGGAACCCCTTTGGCAGCATAGTGACACTTTGGAACCCTTTTCAATACAATTTTTTAATAAGATAAAATATATAGAATTACAAAGAAGCCAATCATACTGAAATACAGTTATTGAAATGTGTATATTTTAAAAAGTTCACAGACCCTACCTTAAGTACCCCTGGACTAGGCCAACGTCTCTTTAGGGTGTCTCCCAGCTTTAAATTCTATGATTTGGGGAGTGGACTTGGAATTGTGCCAAGAGCAGATCTTTTTGTATTCCCCCACCTTGGATGGCATGGGTGGTGAAGGAGAAAGAATCTGGAGTTTTGAGTTTGTTTCCTACCTCTGTCACTAATTACCCACATGACCTCAGCCAAGTCATTTATCCCCTCTGAGTTTCAGGTTGTTTATTTGTAAAATGTGGCGGCTGGCTCTTCCCACTTGAACATTCTTTAAGATGAATTCTATGATTTGGTGCCACAGCTTAAGTCTTAGAATAGTGGTGGGAACAGCTCTGCACATGCCCAGTGAGACTTGTTGGCTTGGTACAACCACAATTCTAAGTTTAAACATTATAATCAAGGATTTGATAAGGAGGAGGAGAAGCTGTTTCAAATACTTATGCTCTTGTGGTCAGTTGTTGATTCCCAGAATCAACTGAAGAAAAAAGATCAGCAAGACTAAAAAAAAAAGAAAAATGCATTGTCAATTTGATGTGTCCCAAACAGTAGTTTCCCTACCCTGGAAAATAAGATGGACAGGGACACTCTTTGGGGTTGTTTGCCTTTTTCTGAGTGCACTTGAGCAAGGGAGAAGTGGATAGGTTTAAACTTTATTCTGTTGACTTGCCTCACCCTAAGTACCAATGACATTGTATTACAAGTACCTTGGTTAGGAATTGAAGATTGGGAGTATGTATGAGTCACAATCCAGCACAACACACCAGCCTGATGGCTAACCTGGGATTAATGAGGGTCCTCATACATGCTTTGTTTTCTATTTCTTTTGGGTCTCCCCTTTTGCCAAGTTCCACATACAGTGCTCTGGTTCCAGTGTGTGTTCAATGAACTGTCAATGGTTCTTAAATCAATTAGTAAGTATTTGTCAAGTACTTGTTCTATTTCAGAGGTCTTGGCCTTAAATTCAAACTGACACTTGCCATCTTTGTAAGATTGGGTAAGTCGTTCTCTGGTTCTCTGTTTACTCTTCTAGAAAATGTTGAGGAGGGCGATGTACTAGTTACCCTCTAAGGCAGGAGTTTTCAAACTTTGCTCTCGGGACCCCTTTAGACTTTTAAAAATTATAGCAGACCCCAAATAACAATTTAAATAATTTATGTAGGTTCTTTCTATTGATATTTATTCTAAGTTAAACAGTTAAACATTTTCATTAATTCATTTAATAATAATACACACACCTTAACATAAAACATTTTTATGAAAAGTAACTTTTCCAAAACAAAAAAAAGTTAATGAGAAGGGTAGTATTGTTTTACATATTTTTGCAAATTTCTTTAACATCTGGAATAATAGAAAATAGGAGGATTCTCATCTGTTTTTTGCATTTAATCTGTTGTGATATGTTGTTTTGTTTGCAGTGTATGAAGAATATCCAGCCTCACACAGACATGTAATTGAAAAAGGAATGAGTATTTTAATAGGCAAATAATATCATAGTATTATTGTAAAATTAATTTTGACCAGAGGACCTCCCTGAAATGGTTTGGGGACCCCCAGGGATCCATGGACCACATACTTTGCGAACCACTAGCTTTAAATTGGTTGGGATTGAATGGCAGACATCATTAATATGTCAAGTTCTTGGAGCCCAGGACTGGTTCTTTTTTTGCCGTTTTTCCCCCAGTAGCTAGCACAGTGCCTTCTATGTGGTAGGAGTTTAACAAATGTGTAATTGAATTGACAGAGTCCATGCTTAGAAGGATGCTGTTCTATAGGTAGGGAATTGAGAATCAAATGAGATAATGTATGTAAAATGCTTTGTAAATCTTAAAATGCTACAAAATGGTATTGCTGTTCTTGTCACTATTAGTATTTGTTCAATGGGGGAGATATTTTTAGTCAAGGGAAATATGTCTAGAAAAGTCTGGGCTTTGGTCCTGCCTTTGGCAATTACCAGGTCAGTGATTTTGAACACTCCTTCAGCTTGTTTTTTCATTTATAAAATGGGGATAGTAGCACTCATACTATCTATCTTACCAAGCAATTGTGAAGCTCAGATGTGATAATCTAGGTAAATTGCTTTGTAACACTAAACCTTTATGTAAATGTGAGTGTGGTTGGTTGCAAGCTCACTCACTATTAGACAAGTGTCCGGTAACTTCAAAAAGCCCTAATGCAATCTTGGTTAAAATGAAAAGGAGCTATATGTCTAGTTAAGGGAGGTGATAGTCTCTTTGTACTCTGCTGGAAAAAAACATGTTTGGAAGATTGGGAGACCATGTGGTACACTGGAAAGAATTCTGGGTTTGATGTTAGAGGACCTGAGTTTGAATCCTGACTCTACTGTTCCCTCTCCCACTTGCCATCCTCTGCCTTTTAAAAAAATAAATTTTTACTGGTATGTTTTGTTTTTAGATCACTTTTCTTTCCAGCTATATTCCATGCCCTTCCAGAGACCATCTCTCATAATAAGGATTTGTTTAAAAAAATCAAGTAAAAACATTCAGCAAAATTGAAGTAATATATCAAAAAGTCTGAAATTAAATGCTGAGGTTCACACCTATCTTCCCCCACCTCTTTGAAGAAGGGGTAGGGGAGGGTATCCTCTCTTTCTGTTTTTGAGGGCTGCCTCTGCTTGTCAGTATCTGCTAAAGTTAACCTCTCTGGATCTTAGTTTTTTTTGTCAGTAAAGTGGTGATGGGGTTCAACTATATGACTGCTTAAGGCACTTTCTAGCTCCAGATCCTGTGGTCTTTGTTATTATATTGTGTTGTGGGTGCTACATTTAAAAAAGGGACTTTGACAAGCCAGGGTGTGTTCATACCAAGGGTAATTAAGATGATGAGGAAACATGAAACTATTTGGGGATTAGTTTAAGGGAATGGGGATAGTTAACCAGGAGAGAAGTCATCTAGGTATATGAGAGTCATTTTCAAATATTTTACAGGCTGTCATGTGGATGAGAAATTTTAGTTAATAGTGTCTATGTCTGGGTGGCCACCCCAGAAGGTAGAGCTGGGACTAGTAGTGGTAGATACAGGGAGGTAGGTTGTGGTTCTGTATAAAGAATAATTTCTTGATAATTATGACTGTCTGAAAATGGAATGGACTAGTTGATGAGGTAGCGAACCATAAGTATTAAGTCAACAAGGTAGAATATGTACTTGTTGATGTTTAAATGAAGACTCACATATCCATCAAGTACTTGGACTTAGCTGACCTCTGAGGTACCACTGGGCTTATATTAGAATAGTCCTAGGTATAGTTATACAGTAAGTATTTAAATAATTGTTTGTAGAATGAATGACTTTGGTTCTATGTTCATGACTAGGGCCTCAGTTTACTCATGTGTACAATGGTGGGTTTAGACTAGATGATCTCTGAGGTCTCTTGCAGTTTAGATTCTATGGGCATGGAGGTGGGAATGACTAGAGTCTTTTGGGGGAAACACTGAAGTGACTAGCCTGATTGATGCAGAGGATTCATTTTGGAAGGTTGTGAGATGCAAGGTTGGATAGAGTTCATGAAGGGTAGGAGTATGAAATATGATTCAGAAGGTGGTAGATAGGAGTCAGTTGTAGAGGTTCTGAATTGCATTTTTAAGGAGTTTACATCTTAGCCTATAGGCAAGGGGGAGCTACTAAAGGTTAATGAGCAGAGGATTGGCATGATCAGAACTCTACTTTAAGAAGACTTTTGATACCAGGATGGAGAATGGATTAAACTAAGAAGAGCCTGGACCAATTTGGAGGCTAGTCCGATAAAGGAAATAAGGACCTATACTTTAGTAGTAGTTATAGAGATGGACAGGATGGAGATAGCTGTTGTTCAGTTGTTTCAGCCATGTCTGACTCTTTGTGACTCCATTTTGGGTTTTCTTGACAAAGATACTGGAATGGTTTGCGATTTCCATCTCCAGCTCATTTTACAGATGAAGAACTGAGGCAACCAGGATTAAGTGTCTTGCCCAGGGTCTAGTAAGTGTCTGAAGGCATATTTGAACTTGGGTAGTTGAGTCTTTCTGAGATAGTTAGGGAGATGTTATGGAGGGAGCCTATTGGCAACTCAGAGGGTCAGTGAGGGATGCAATTCTGAGAAAAGTCCAGGATAACTTCAAGATTATAATTCTAGGTGATTGGGAGGATGCTGGTGCCCTCAACAGAAATAGGAAAGTTTAAAGCAGAGGATGACTTTTCTTTTGTGCCTTTTGAGTTTGAGACTCATTTGGGACCTCCCAGAATAGAAATAAAACAAGAATATCTAATATCTAATTTGAGTTCAAGAGAAAGATTGGGTCTGACTTGATATTTAGACTTGGAAGTCATCTACTTGAATTCGTGGGATCTAATACAACTTCCAAATGTATGTGTGTATCCATCCATCCATCCATCCATCCATCCATCCATTTGCCCTGATCAATAGTAGTCAAAAGTAAAGTGAGGTAAAGAAGGATGAAGAGTGGGGGAAAAGATTATTGTACTTACAAAATAAAATATCATTGGTTACCTTGGAGAGAGCAATTTCAATCTAGTGGGATTAAAAACTGAATTTTGAGAGATCAAGAAGTTAGTAGATGGTGAGAAAATGGGGGCAGTTAGGAGTTTGCTAGTGAAAGACTTGAGAGATTAGGATTAAAGCTTGAGGGAAGATGGTGAGGTAGAGTATTTTTTTTTTAAGAATAGAGTTGTCTTCTGAGGTACCAACTCACCCCTATCAGATTGACTAACATGACAAAACAGGAAAATGATAAATGTTGGAGAAGATGTGGGAAAATTGGAACACTAATGCATTGTTGGTGGAATTGTGAGCTGATTCAACCATTCTGGAGAGCAATTTGGAACTATGCCCAAAGGGCCATAAAACTGCATACTTTTTGATCCTGTAATACACCTTCTAGGTTTGTATCCCAAAGAGATCATAAATATGGGAAAAGGACCCACGTATACAAAAATATTTATAGCAGCTCTTTTTGTGATGGACAAGACTTGGAAATTGAGGGGATGCCCATTAAGTGGGGAATGGCTGAACAAGTTGTGGTATATGAATGTAATGGAATGCTATTATTCCATAAGAAATGATGAACAGGTGGAGTTCAGAAAAACCTGGAAAGACTTACATGAATTGATGCTGACTGAAGTGAGCAGAACCAGGAGAACATTGTACATAGTAACAGCAACATTGTGTGATGACTGACTTTGAAAAACTTACCTCTTCTTAGCAATGCAGGGATCTAAGACAACTCCAAAAGAGTGGAAAATGCTATCCACATCCAGAAAAAGAACTATGGAGTCTGAACACAAATTGAAACAGACTATTTGCTCTTTTCTTTTTTTCTTTTTTTTTGGCTTCTTGTTTCTTGTGATTCCTCCCATTGGTTCTAATTCTTCTTTACAACATGACTAACATAAAAATATGTTTAATATGAATATATAGCCTATATCAGATTGCATGCCATTTTGGGTTGGGAGGAGGAGGAAATTTGGAACTCAAATCTAGTGGAAGCGAATGTTAAAAACTACAAATAAATAAATAAATATTAAAAAAAAGAGAATAGAGTTGTCCTGGGTATACTTGTTTGCAGTTGGGAAGGAGCAAGCAGATAGAGGCTGAAGATGAGAGAATGAGATCTAGAGATTGATGGGACAAGTTCCTGGAAGATTGGAGGGAGTACAATGAAAGGTACAGTGAGAGGGAGTAAATGAGCCTCGGCAAATGGAAGGGCCATCTCTTCTTCTATGATAGGAAGGAGGAGAGGTAAATGAAGACACAGAGGGGAAAATATATTATCAGCATACCTGCTGAAATTGGAGGTGGAAGAGGCATTGGGGACTTGAGAAAAGAGCTTTGTAACAGCCATTGAGGGAAGTCAGATAGAGCTTCAATGCAGAAAGAATATTTTGGAGCGGTGAGGGTGCAACTGCAATCAAATCTCATGGATTTAGCAGTTTTGTTGCCATTTAACAAATGAGGGAATTGAGGCCCAGTGAGGTCAAGTGATTTTCTAGAATTACGGGATGTTAATGCTTATCAACTCCAATTGGTTAATTTTATAGATCAGTCCTTAAGAATGTAGTACATGGTAGACCTTGACATGAATCAAGGTCTTTGACTTTGAAATTTAATATGCTTTTTACCATATTATAGCCACCTTAGGAAGGACGTTTGTTTTAAATAAATTTTTGGTTTTATCAGACAGTATAATACTTATGATTTACAAAATGCTTCAACAATGTAGTAAGCATCCCGATTTTAACAGATGATAGTGAATCTCAGAGAGTTTAAATAACTTGCCCAAAGTCGCATAACTGGTAAGTTTCAGAGCCAGAATTGAATCCTGATTTCCTGGTTTCCAGACAGTGAGTTTCTTTTGCACTATGCTAGGAGTCATAACTAGGAATTCCGACATTTAATTTGGGTGGGGATAGCATTTCTGACAATTCAGTTGGGTGGGGATAACACAGAGAATAGTCTGTCTCAGTTGGACTCTGCGATTGTTATTTGGTCCTTCATTGCTGAAGAGGACCAGTGACATCAGGAGGGTGACTTGGGAGTGAATTGGATTAAAGTGGGGTAGAATTGTGCAAAGTCATCAGACTCGATCTCTCCTCCATAGTCATCAGAGTCCAGTCATAAGAGAAGAGTCAAGACAACTAGAGACGGCCCAGTATGCAGCGGGAGACCTTGGCTTTTTTAAGCTAAGGTCTTTCCTAGGTCTCAATTTGTCTGAGGCAAGGCCCATTCAGTGATTAAGGGCTAGGTAAGAATTGAGACAAAAGATGGACTAGTTTACCATCCCAAAAGAATCAACCTGGGAGGGGAAAGACCCTCTGAACTTCTGTCCTGAGCAGAAACAATTGCTATTTACACTCACTCAGAGCCATCATATAAGAGAGACTTGGGTTGGTACCTATTATTGGTCAATCAATGAAAGCCAGAGTGATTTGGATTTAAACACATAGTCAAGTAGCTCCATTTGAATAACAATGTGCTTTCTCAAAGCCTGTTTTTTCAGAGCTATATTTCAAGAAATTGTAAATGAAAACTACATAAGATAACATGAGTTAATTGTCCCAGCTTTTTGAAAAGAGAATAATGATAAAATAAATACATATGGAAAAAAAAGCTAGTACCCAAGCCTTAAAATTATATTCCTTTGGATAGAGCACCTACATGTAAGGGTGTGACTCACCATGTGGACAGAGGGACAGAAGAAGAAAAAGCCCCAGTTGTATGCAGCCTTATTGGGAAGAGAGTGGCTGGTTCCCCAGAGATTCTGGCTCAAGCCCTCATGGCATGACTAAACCCTGATAGCATCCCTCCTTACACATAGATGCGCGCGCACACACACACACACACACACACACACACACACACACACATCCCTCTCTGGTAGGAGTAGTGGAAGGTGGGAGAAGGAGCAGTGTGGAAAGGGGCAAAGGAGGCTTTGTCATGGAGGTAGCCTAGAGAAACACAGCAGAAAGAAAATGTTTCTTATCACATCAATGCACTGGGACAAAACCCAGGTTGTCCTGGATTAGTTCTGACTCTGGTCACACAGTAGAATGTAAGTGAAGTGGTCTGACAAGCACAAACTAGCAGTGGATCTACTAGGAGGAGGACCTAGTACTTAAACCCTGGCATTCTCTGCTGTCTCACTCAACTCCTCTAACCTTGCTAGACCAGTATCATAGCACTGCAAGGTTTGTATCATGGGTAATGTTTTTGCATCAGTTGTTGGATGAAGGTTGCAAGCATACCTGTGGTTGTGAGGAATTCCTTGTGGATGATATGGTTTATAAATAAGGAAGAAGTCTTTACTGTGAGACCTTGAATATAGTGGAGAAGTTCTGGATATTGACTAAACCATTTGCCTGCTGTAGTAGGTCAAGCAAGAGAAAGTCGTGGTTGTTTGCATCCATAAGCCGGCAAAAGTAGCTTTGAAAATAGCCAGGACTTAGGCGGTACAGTTGGGAGTGACCACCTCCCAACTGGGTTATTTATTTTTAACCATAAAAGAACAGCATTGAGGCCATTGCCATCAGAATCAGGTCACCGAATATTAATGTGATTACTCAAATATAATCTTTCGCATAAGATTAGTGCTGTTCCCTTCACTGGCGATCTGGCATCCAGAGCTTTTGATTTCTTACATTCAGAGACTAACTTATGGCTGTGGCTTGAGTCACCTACTTCAGTGAAATCATATTAAAATCAGAAAGAAACAAAAAGGAAGGAGGAGGACAAGTTCCTTTTAATGGAAATTCCACACAGTGGAGTATATTTTAAAAGTATTCTTTAAAAAGTAGAACCCTATTAATAACTGTTATTCATCATATACCCTGTTAGTTAAATCCCATCTCCTAAACTGTAGCCTGGTATGCCAAAAGGCCTAATATAATATGGTTAGTTTACAAGGTAGATCCTAGTCCTATGTGAATTTCAGGGTTTTTAGAGGGGTCTCACTGTGCTTTCTCTCTCTCTCTTTTTTTCTCACCAGGCTTTGAAGGACTATATATATTCTAAGCAATTCAACAAATGAATACTAATTAAAAAGGTGAAGTAAATTGATCAGCCCTAAACTGCAATAATAAAACTATATCACACAATCCATCCTGACCCTTCCCAGATATTTTCAACATAAAGTAAGAGCTAAGACACAACAATCAGTGGCAAAGTTAGATAGCCAGACTTTTTTTCATCCAATATTTGTGACTGCTTAACCAGAGCTTGTATATTTGTGAGAAAAAAACAGAGAGGTAGAGAGAAAAAAGTGGTAAACAGTTGGAAGTTGGTGATTATGTTTAGGATTTTGTTTCCTTTCAAGTTTTTTCAGTCTTTATGTTTGGGTAACTTTTGATCCAAGGCAGTTTTTCAAAGGATCAGAATTGAGAAGCTGGCAGCGATTTCAGAGACCATTCCTTCAACCCATATCAAGAATCCCCATCAAAACACACAAGATACGTGGTCATCCAGCCTTTGCAGGAAAAACCCCAAAAGGGGGAATTTACCATCTTCTGAGGTCACCTGTTCTACTTTAGACCATTCTATTTATTAAGACATTGTTCCTGTCATCAAGCCCAACTTCGTATCTTTGTAATTTCTGACCATTATTCTGTCCTCAGGACAATCAGAAAAAGTCTAATCCTTGATCCATAAGACAGCCCTACAGATACTTGAAAATGGCTAGGATGACACTTTTCCCTCCTCTTCCTTATTCCCCCCATCCCATTTAATACGTTGTTCCTCACACTGATCTCATTTGACATGACCTAAAGTTCCTTTACTGCCCTGGATTCCTTTTTCTGAATGATCTTTAGCATCATCTTTCTTTTTTCTTTTTTTTTTTTCATTTATTTGTTTTTACTTCACAACATTCACTTCTATAAGATTTTGAGTTTTAAATTTTATCCCTTCCCCCCCCTTACCCCTCCCCAAGGTGGCATGCAATCTCATATAGGCTCTACATATACATTCATATTAAACATATTTTCACATTAGTCATGTTGTTAAGAAGAATTAGAACCAATGGGAGGAACCATGAGAAAGAAGAAACAAAACAAAACAATAACACAAAGGACAGCAAATAGCGTGCTTTGATTTGCATTCAGGCTCCATAGTTCTTTCTCTGGATGTGGATAGCATTTTCCATCCTGTGTCTCTTGGAGTTATCTTAAGCATCATCTTTCACTGTTGGAGGTACACTTTATTTTTCTCTTAGGGTTGTTAGTACATTAAGGCTTTCAGTAACCCAGTGTCTTAAGCCTGGGAGAGATAACAATCGATAGAACACTGAACTTGGACTCAGGAAGAGCTGAATTCAGATTTGGCCGCAGACAATTACTAGCTGTGTGACCCTGAGCAAATCATTTAACTGCTGTTTTCCTCAGTTTCCTTGTTTGTAAAAGGGGGTCACAACAGCATTTCCTTCCCTGGGGCTGTTTTGAGGATAAAATGAGATAATATTTGTGATGTATTTTACAAACTCCTTAGATCACCATATATTTTTACTGTTGTGGTGTTGGTGGTTGATATAAAGATAGAAAGGGAGGGGTAAAGGGAATTAGATTTTGGTGTTTTAGAGAGACCTGAATCATTCTCCCTTCCTCCCTTATCAGCTCCTGGAAATAGTTTATCCAGGCTTTTAATTTATCTGTAATCTTCCCTTGTTCCTGGCAGGGATGAAAAGCATTCTTTGTACAAATGCTTCTTTGTTGTTGCTGTTCTTTAGTCATTTTCAGTCATGTCCACCTCTTCATAACCACTTTTGGGGGTTTTCTTGGTAAAGATATTGGAGTGTTTTGCCATTTCCTTCTCTAGCTCATTTTATAGATGAGGAAATTGAGACAAACAGGGTTAAGTGACTTGTGCAGGGTCACATAGCTAGCAACTGTCCGGGGCTACATTTGAACTCAGGTTTTCCTGACTCCAGGCTCAGCGCTCTGTCACTGTGCCACCTAACCGTGCACAAATGCTTCTGGAAGGTAGTAATTATTGTTTTAAAACATTTACATAATGGTCACAATAATAGAATTTTTAAAGGTAGGAGGCAAAGTATTTTTGTGGGTTTTTTTCCTCCTATTTCTTCTCCATTAGAAATACGTGAAAGAGCAAAATCCACAGGTAAGGAATCATAAAGACTAAAGTTCTCAGTTAAGCTAATGTTTGTAACTTTATAACACCATATATACATATACATATATCTATATCTATAGAATTATAGGGTATGCAATGTACATTAAGTTTTGTTAAGTAAAAATTCTGTTTGCCATATTGAATTCTCAAAAATAATGAAATTTTAAGGGGCTTGATGTAATAAGATTTTGCTATGTTTTCATCTTCCCTAAAATGGAGAGAATATTCCTCTCACATTGGTAATGTAGGGGCCCATGAATGGTGATAAAATAGTATAAACACTGGATAGTCACCTATCATCTTTATGTGTGTTCTCAGTTGACTCCCACAGTGTATAGTCCACTTGGTGAATACCAGCATAAAGGTCCCAGTTGGAATTATCTTTGTTACTGGTGTAGTTTTAGAAACTGGAAATCCACTGATTTAGAACTTTACTTTTCCTAGCCTCTAACTTGCTATTTCTGGCAACAGAAGTTACTTCCTTTTCCTGGTTAGGGTACGGTGGGGATGATGCCAATGTTGCAGATTTAATTTATGTATGGGTCAGGTTATATCCCATAGAGAGAAATCTTGTTCTGTGGCTATAACCCTGACCATTGATGTTGGCCAGTTATCTCACAGATGTGTGTTGTCTGCCTTAAAGCCAGAGACAGGGTGGAGTGTGGATGATTCAATATGTCCTGCTAGCTGTACGTTAAAAGCGTGGAAACATTACACATCAGTCAAGCAATACACTTTTTTTCCCTGTTTCTGCCATCTTTATTTTTATATATGTTTTATTTTTCTCCAATTACACATTAAAAATTTTTTTAAAGATTTTTTTTTAAATGAGTTCCAAATTCTATCCCTCCTTCCCTTTTCCCCCTCCCCCATCCCTGAGATGGTAAGCAGTCAGATATAGATTATACATGTACAATCATGTAAAATATTTCCATGTTAGTCATTTGGTACAAGAAGACTTGAATACAAGAAAAAGAATGAAAGTGAAAAATAGCATGCTTCAATCTGTATTCAGACAATATCAGTTCTTTGTCTGGAGGCAGATGGTATGCGTCATCACTGGTCTTTTGGGATTGTCTTGGATCATTATCTTGCTGACAATAGCTAAGTCATTCACAATTCTTCATTGTGCACTATTGCCATTACTGTGTACAATGTTCTCCCATTTCTGTTCACTTCGCTTTGCATCAGTTCGTGTAAATCTCTCTAGGTTTTTCTGAAATCATCCTACTTGTCATTTCTTATAGCATAATATTTCATCACAATCATACCACAGTGCCATTGGACATACAAATACATCACTCATTACTAATGTCGTTAGTAGAAACTTTATTTTACTTTAATATTTCCATTAATATAATTACTACATTTCTATTAATAAAATTACTAATGAGTAATAAATTGGCCAATAAAACAGATAATTTCAAGAAGTAGGCCTGGGGGAAAGGGACTATGAAATCTTACTTTTTACACACACTAGCTGTGTGATCCTGGGCAAGTCATTTAACTTTTTAGTGCTCCAGGTAACTTGCAGGGAAAATGGTGACTTGTATTAATAGGGGCAGCTAGGTGGCACAATGGATATTGTACCCGGCCTGTGGTCAGGAAGACTTGTCTTCCTGAGTTCAAATCCAGCCTTAGAAACTTACTAGCTGTGTGACCTTGGGCAAATTATTTCACCCTATTTGTCTCAGTTTCCTCATCTATAAAATAAGCTGGAGAAGGAAATGGCAATCCACTCCAGTATCTTTGCCAAGAAAACTCCAAATGGGGTCATGAAGAGTTGGACACCACTGAAAAGTGACTGAACATACACACATACATTAGTAGAGAGAGTTCCTCACCATACATGGATGGAATCATGAGTCTCTTTCCTTTCCTTCTTCCCCTGAAAAGAGAGTCTATAGACAGTCCACAATCTGGATAGTCATTTCTGGCATTATGGAGAGTTGAAAAATAATAATAAATCCAATTTATTTATGCTTTCAAGATAAGCAGTTTCTTCACAACAACCCTCTGAGGTAGTTATTATCCCAGTAAAGTATTATTATCCCAATTTTATAGGTGAGGAAATTGGATTTCAGGAAGATTAGGTAACTTGTCCCTGATCACATCTCTATTAGAACCATGGTGTCTTGATTCTAAATCTTTCCATCACCCAGGCTGCCTCTCCTGAGTTGTCAGTAATATTAATACTGATATTACCAGAGATAATTACTATGTACCTGGTAAATGCTTAAACCTTGTTATAGGTGGTATTTACATGGTACTTAAGGTTTTTGAAGCTCTTTAGTGTGTTGTCTCATTCGATCCTCACCCCGTAACCCAGTGAGATATTACCCTCATTTTACAGATACTGAAAATGAGACTTACAGGCCAAATGATTTCCTTAGAGTTATGTAGCCAGTGTCTAAGGTAGGATTTGAATTCAGCCCTTTCTGACTCTAGTTCCAGTATTCTATCCATTATACCACCTAGCTGTCTCCAATATAACAATTCACATTTTTATAACCTTTTATTGTATACAAAATGTTGTACATGTTATCTTATTCTCTTTCTGGGGACAAGCTTGTGAGGTAGTACTTATCGTGTAACCCTTAGGGAAGCTGTGAGTTGATTTAATGTGGGTCTTCTGACTTCTAGCCCAGGCTACTTCCATTATAATATGGGTGCTTTCTCATGTGGAACGAGATATTTTATTGGCATACCCTAGATCAGAGTGTGGGGCAGGAAGTCAGGAAGACCTGAGGTCAAATCTAGTCTCAGACACTTATTAACCTTGTGATCCTGAACAAGTCACTTGACCTTGTTTGCCTCAGTTTCCTCATCTATAAAATGAACTGGAGGAGGAAATGGCAAACCACTCCACTATCTTTTCCAAGAAAACTACCCAAAGGGGTCATGAAGAGTTGGACATGACTGAACAAAAACAAATCAGGCGTGGGAGTTGTTCTTCTCCGTCCTGGTGGTTGAGTAATTCTTCCTAGATTACTTACTAGATTACTGCTGTGGCTATCCCATTTGCAATACAGTTTCTAGAAATTTAAAGATAAGAGTAATTGAAGAACAGTGGACAGTGGTTAAAGTCATGTTTTGGGGGAATCAAAAGGTAATCATCATCTGAAGACCACAGTCCTATGTGAGCCAAAGGGCATGCTGAGCCACCTCTTCACAGCCTGAGTCCTGTGCCACCCCTCCTGTTGGTAACCAATTCTCCATGCCCAATTACTTCTTATTTACAGTGTATAGATTTTGTATTACTTATATTTTCCCCCAGTACAATGTAAGTTCCTTTGAGGAGAGGGAGATCTGCCCTTTTTGAATGTGTATCCTCTGCACAGTGCTTGGCACATAGAAGGCACTTTTAAGTTGTTCGCTATATTCAATTGAATTGAATCTACCAATTTGTCTTGCTGTGTTTAAGTACTTGTCTTTTTGTCCTCTGCACCTCTGTGCCTCTCTTCCTCTTCTCTGTTTCTTTTAAATTCTCTTCCTTCCTGTTTCTTTTCCCTCCTCCTTACTTCTTCCTTTAATGATTTTCTATTAAAGTTTTAAAAATATCTAAATATTTAAAAATCTTACCTTAAAATATTTTAAAGTATATTTTATATAATCTTTATGTATTTTAAAATATTTATTTTTACTTTTCATTAAATCAAAATTGATTATCAGATTAATAAGTAATAAAAACAAATTTATCAACATAATTGTCATAATAATTATTACATTTAAATTCTAATAATAAATTTAATAATTAAATTATTTAATTTAAAATTAAAATAACATTTCTTAATATTTTGTATTTGTTAAGCAAAATTTGTATTCTCATCTTAATTTTAAAAAATAGATTATTTTTAGTCTATTAAGTATAATTCTAAAACAGAGAAACCGATTTCCTAAAAACAGAGCTTATCTATCAAAATGATTGATGTCCCCTTACAAAAATGAAACAAACAAACAAGGACCAAAAAAAAAAAAAACATGAGAGTGAGGCACAGATTGATTCCCCTAATGTTATTGTTGATTAAACCTTATTGGGAACATTGCCTATAGAATTGTTTTCACTTTTGGTGGCAAGTTCATTTAGAATTTCCATTTTCTGCCTTAATGCCTTTGTATAGGCTGTCTCCTGTATATAGAATAATCTCCCTTTTCACTGATCCCTTAGAATCTTTAACTTCCATCCAGGGTCAGATCAGGTGGTACTTTCTTATATGAAACCTTTCCTTATGTTCCTAGAGTATGAGTTCCTCACCTTTTCTGTGTCATGGACCTCTTTGGCAGTCTGAAGCCTAGGGACCTGTTCTCAGAATGATGTTTTTAAATGCATAAAATAGGTAGGATTACAAATGAAACCAATTCTATTGAAATGGAGTTATCAAAATATTTTTAAAAAACAATTCATGAATACCTCCATAGATATTAGTAGTCTCTCCTTTCTCAGTTTATTTTGTCTTTATCTGTTTACCTGTTACGTCCAGTAGTGGAATGAAAGCTATTTGAGGGCAGGGTCTGTTTTTCATTCTATCTCTGTATTCCTGTTGCTTTGCACGTAGTAAATATTTAACAAACACTTGTTGAATTCAATTGAATATCTTCCATGATGACAATTCTTCCTTGAAGAGAGGTCCTTTGGTTTTTGGAAAGAGCCCAACGTCTTCGTGGCCAAATCTGGAGAATAAAGTGGGTAATTAAGCTAGGTGATATATACTGTTTTTGGTTAAAATTCTGGTGACACCATAAAACATTGTGATTGGTTTTCTTGCTGGGGTTCATAAACTAGCTCTCTAAAAGGGGAATTCCAGAAATGTTTGACAGTATTGAATTGGGAGTCAGGAAGACAAGTTCAAATGTTGCCTCAGATAATTTGTTAGCCATGTGACTCTGGGAAAGTCACTTTCTCTTACCCTCAGTTTCCTCATTGGTAAATGAGGGATGGTGCCTGCAGTCCCTCACCTGCAGGGTTACACTGAGGTTCAAATGATGTAATGTACATGTAGTTTTAAATTGCTTTATACATGTCAGTTATTATTCCTTTGGGAATATTACATTGCAAACCTTACAGGGCTATGTAAATGTGAGTTGTGGTGACTGCTGCCCTTCTGGAGGGGCACAGCATTCATTTATAAGTATGAATTTAACAGGCATTCATTAGACACCTACAGTGCATCAGGGGCTTTACTGGAAGGTGTTGGGGGATATAAACGTGAAAATCCATTGGGTTCTGCTCCCAAGAAGCTTGCTTTCTATTAGACTGATACTGTGTCAGAAGCTTACTTTCTATTAGGTTGATATTGTGTCAGTAAATATGAAGTAATACAAAGTTAATCTTAAGAAAAAGCCTGGCACAGGGAGGGGCAACCTTAGTAGTTGTGCCTGTCTTCAGATTTTTTTCTACTTCATTGGCATAGCACCTCTAAGTGTCTTTCAGATCATTGAAATGCTCTGTTACTTCTTCGTGACCCTTGATTGATTCTCTTCCTCCACCCTCAGGTTGCTCAGTAACCCCTGAAAGAGAGAAAATTCCTCATAATTGGTTCTATTTGATAACTAGACTGTAGCCTCCTTGAGAACCCAGAACCATACTCTATTTATGTTTGTGGCATGAGCCCTTGATAATAAACATTTGTTATTCTCTGCCTTACCAAGGTAGCTGGTGGCAGGCAAAAGGGATAGAGCCCTGGGCCTGGAGTCAGGAAGATCTGAGTTCAAATGTAACCACAGATACTTATTGGCTTTGTGACCCTGGTCAAGTCAGTTAACCTCTGCTTGCCTCAGCTTCCTCATCTGTAAAATGGGGATGATCATAACACCTACCATTGAGGGGATGAAATGGGATAATAATTGTAAAATCTCTTAGCATAGTCCCTGGCACATAGTAGGCACTATATAAATGCCTCTTCCTATCTCTTCTTCCTCTGCTGCTATTTATCTCTGATATTTACAGCACAAGTCATCAGCCCCTGGCATTCCTCAGAGGGCTGTACTGGGCCAGTGCCCCAAAGTGCTACTTCTCTTTGCCAAGAGGACCACAGGCAGAAGAGTTGCTGCCTCTGGTTCAGCTCAATCACTAAAACTTTTCCCTCTTCCATACAATTGAGTATTCAAATGTGAGACTTGAACTTGGTTTGTAGTCTAGACCAGTAGTGTCAAACTCAAATAGAATCAGGGCTACCAAACTGGACATAAAGATCCCTGTAGGGTTCATTGATTTAGAAAACCACATATTAAAATTTTTTATATTTTATTGTATTTTTATTTATTTTATTAATTATTTCCCAACTATATTTTAATCTGATTGGCCATGCTGGGGAGTATTATAGGCAGTATGGATGTGTTTGATATCCCTGGTCCAGACTCTCTGTACATGATATGACCTCTGTCCTTTGTCTTTTGGGGAAACATACACACATATGCATGTTATGCATATCCAGTGGTGGCAGTTCTGTAGAACTGGTACCTAATTTTAGGTTTAGTTCTGTGAACCAGTTGTTAGCAGGGGTGGCACCTTGGCTGGGTTCTGTGGAGAATGGGTTATTAATTCATTTGAATTGCACCACTGTCAGCATATCTATGCATATGTATATATACCTCTATCTACAAAGAGAGAGAAAGAGTGAAAGAAAGAGGGAGAGAGAGTATGAGAGAAAACTCTGTGTGTGTATATGTGTGTGTGTGTGTGTGTGTGTGTGTGTGTGTGTGTGTGTGTGTGTGTGTGTGCTGGGATGGAGACAGACTTAAAGTTGGCTTCCTTTTATTCCTTTGTTCAGGGACTTCTACTGTTTCAGTCATTACGATTTAGGTCTCCTTCAGTGGGCACAACTTGCTCCATATTTCCTCCATAAAAGAATAACTTGAGTTCAGGGCCATGGAGCTGTTGAAACAGAATGCTTCCTGTAGCGTGGAGTAAGCAGGCTTGACAAGGACCTAAAGCATGTTCCTGCTTTTCTTTTTTTTCCTCTTCCCTTTGCAACTCTGAAAATGGAGAATGATTTCACATTTTTCTTGCTAATCATCAGAATCTTTTAAAAATATATTTTTTATTTTGTTAAATATTTCCCCATTACATTAAAAATTTGTTTAACATTAATTTAAAAATTTTTGAATTCCAAATTCTCTCCCTCCTTCCCTCTCCTTCCCTCCCCACCCCTATCCTTTGAGAAGAAAGGCAGTATGATATTGATTATACATAAATATCAGGATCTTTTTCAAATTTAATAATTATCAGAATCTTAATTGAAATTCTTGTTCTTGGGGCAGCTAGGTGGAGCAGTGAGTAGAGCACTGGCCCTGGAGTCAGGAGGACCTGAGTTCAAATCCAGCCTCAGACACTTGATACACTTACTACTAGCTGTGTGACCTTGGGCAAGTCACTTAACCTCAATTGCCCTGCCTTTCCCCCTCAAAAAGAAAGAAAGAAAGAAAGAAAGAAAGAAAGAAAGAAATTCTTAATTTGTGGGAGCTGTTTGGGCCTACGGAGAGCAAGGCATGTCAGAGATACTCCCAGTTTCCCTAGTAGTTTTTTGAATAAAAAGTTTTCTTTTGATCTTCAGTACTTTTTACCCATAGGCTATGAATTTGATATTTTTAACATAAAATTATAATGTAAGAAAATATGCTCTGCTATTTTTTTTATGCTAAAGAACGTGTTTCTTCCTGCCACCCCCCTCCCCCCATTCCGTCTGCCATTTCAGTTGTGATTTGTTCATTCTGTTTAGGTCGATTTAGTTTTAAGCTAAAAAAAACATGGATGGTCGATCTGCTTGCACCCTATTTTATGCATTGGAATTTCTATTAAAACATGCATTAATGTATTTTGTTTTGACATAAGATATCTTCACTCTCAAAATCTAAATAAATCTCTAAAGTATATTCTGTGAAAAACAGCTTATTGATTAACCGAAAGAGTCAGCTGTGGACTGATGGAAAGAGCTCCTGTATTTGGAGTGAGAGAACATGGGTTTGAGTCCCAGCTTTGCTCCTTTCATGGGCCCTGTGGCCCTCAGCAACCTAGAAAATGATGGGATAGGACTAGTCGACTTCTAAGGTCCCTTCCTTCTAAGGTTCCTTTCTTCCAGACCCAAATCTTTGATCTTATGACTTTGTCAGGGTGCTATTAACATTGGCCTTTGTATTTGACCAGAATTTCTCCAGTGACCTTGTGTACATTGTTGTAGTCATTGTGTATATTCCTTTGGCCAGGCTTTCTTCCTTTCTTGAAACAGGAGAATTTCTAGATCTATTTACTCTGAGGCACCACCTTCCTCATTCCCCTTCCCAACACATATTGTTCATTTTAAGTTACTAATGTATTCTGGGTATTTTCTTCAGCTTTGGAACAAGTTACCCTCGTACTTCTTTAACCTCCACCCCCACCCCCTCCTAACCTATCCCAGGCATGTATATTTTCCTATTTTGAGGGGAAAAAGCTATAAGTGGGACTGGAAACTCAACTATGGGATAACTGCAAAAATCATTACCGAACACTTTGTCCTTCAAAGAGCCAAAATATAATTCATAGAGTGTTAGAGCTGGAAAGAACCTTCGAGATATCTAGGCCAACCCCTTAATGCTGTGGTTTCTAACTTTTTTTTATTCTGTGAACCCCTTTCAGCTGTAAAAACTAAATATGTTGTGGACCCCCTCCCCACCGCCCCCAGGGTACCATACTACTCATAATATCCTGCAGTTATTTACTGCTTAAGATGCCGCTAGAGAATTTTTAGTATAGACCCCTTGGACCATTGTCATGAACCCCTTAATGGGAACTGCTGCCTTGATGCATATACAAATACATCTGGATATATGATAATAGAGAATATAGAGAAATTAGAAAGGACCTAAGAGTTCATCCAGTCCAGCCCCTTCATTTTTTAGAATCAAATTAGATAATAAATGTAAAGCATTTAGCACAATGCTTAGCACTTTAACTAGGTGTTTGATAAATTCTTATTCCCTATCTCCTTACAGATGAGGAAACTAAGGCACAAAGGAGTCACCTGACTTGCCCAAGATCACAGAGTTAAATGACAGAGCTGGGATCCAAACGAAGGTTGTCTCTAGACCCAGACTCTTTCCACTACACTGTATTATCTCCATATGGTTTTATTTAAGAGTCAGGGCCTGGTTTGTAGTAGTATTTTAGTGGCACCTTGGCTTAATAGCTAGCATGCTGAGGCTTGGAGTTAGGAAAATCTAGGTTCAAATCCTTTGTCTGGCACTTGCTAGCTGTGTGACCCAGAGCAAATCAGTTAACCTCTTTGTGCCTCTGTAGCCAGAATGGCCTTTGTTTTCTTTGAATGACTCAGCTTACCTCATTGAGCCTCTGGACACTGTGGCTTGCTCTTCCGGGGCAGGAGGCCCAAGGAGCATTCCAGGAAGCAGACAACTTCCTGTGTGAGGAGTCATGGGGCTGGCTGAGGGGAGGTGTTAACGGCTATGCTAGGGGGAGGGGCCAAGTCAAGAACCAATCGGCCCTGGTCGTTCAGGCGGTGCTTGATGATGTCAAAAACTCTATAAGAGGGGAGAGGACAGCTTGAAGATCCTCTTTTCCTTTTCCGGTTGGAGCCAGAGACAGTTACAACGACAGTTACAGCGACAGTTACAGCGACAGTTACAGCTACAGTTACAGCCACAGCCACAGCTGAAGCAGGAGCTGCCAGTAGCAGAGCTGACCTACGGGAGAAAGCTGAACAAAGACTTCAGGCCAGTGGGTAATCTTATTACCATAGAGGGGGAAACATGATTTTGCTTTACGCAATCATGCTTCTCTGTAGCCTCCTGGTTACTCTTTCAAGGCGTACTTATTGGGCCTGGAAGCTTTTGATCAATATATCAAAATGGGGTTGCTGGTTCATGGGTTGGTTACTGTGGAGCCTAAATAAATGTTTTGATTCTTCTGCCTTCTACTTTGAGAGTTTCTTATATCCGGCGGTTCCGAACGTTTCAGACATGTTTATGATCCTCTTTGAGATTATAAACTCTGCCCTCCTAATACATTGGAAGTTATAGCCCATGGGAAGGACAACACTGTAACAGTTGTCTATTCAGGGGAAAATAATTACCAAATCGTACCCCTGAACCATATATTTTACCGTGAATAGGTTATAATAATAGATTCACAGACTCCACAGGTATGGCTGATGCTGGTAAATGCCATAAGCCACTCAGAGGAAAGGTAACTTTGTGTGATTAACGGATGAAAACTTGTACATTTGGGGAAAGGCTGGGAGGACAATCTTAGTCTCTATCTAGAGTGGGATCCTCTTGGCTTCCTCATTATGTTCCTTTTGAAAAGAAACATTTCCCACCTGAGTTTGGCTCTGATGTTGGATCTTTGCATAACTGAAATCTCAACCAAACTTGAGATGATTTTATTTGAAGAATTATAGTCCATACTTGTCTATTCTTTTTGTCCTAAAAAAAAAAAAAAAGCACGCGTGGGTTCGAATCCCATCCTCGTCGCCAAATGTATTAGGAGGGCAGAGTTTATAATCTCAAAGAGGATCATAAACATGTCTGAAACGTTCGGAACCGCCGGATATAAGAAACTCTCAAAGTAGAAGGCAGAAGAATCAAAACATTTATTTAGGCTCCACAGTAACCAACCCATGAACCAGCAACCCCATTTTGATATATTGATCAAAAGCTTCCAGGCCCAATAAGTACGCCTTGAAAGAGTAACCAGGAGGCTACAGAGAAGCATGATTGCGTAAAGCAAAATCATGTTTCCCCCTCTATGGTAATAAGATTACCCACTGGCCTGAAGTCTTTGTTCAGCTTTCTCCCGTAGGTCAGCTCTGCTACTGGCAGCTCCTGCTTCAGCTGTGGCTGTGGCTGTAACTGTAGCTGTAACTGTCGCTGTAACTGTCGCTGTAACTGTCGTTGTAACTGTCTCTGGCTCCAACTGGAAAAGGAAAAGAGGATCTTCAAGCTGTCCTCTCCCCTCTTATAGAGTTTTTGACATCATCAAGCACCGCCTGAACGACCAGGGCCGATTGGTTCTTGACTTGGCCCCTCCCCCTAGCATAGCCGTTAACACCTCCCCTCAGCCAGCCCCATGACTCCTCACACAGGAAGTTGTCTGCTTCCTGGAATGCTCCTTGGGCCTCCTGCCCCGGAAGAGCAAGCCACAGTGTCCAGAGGCTCAATGAGGTAAGCTGAGTCATTCAAAGAAAACAAAGGCCATTCTGGCTACAGCCTCAGAAAATTTCCTAAAACTTAGCTGCTAAGTCTTCATTGGGGGGAGTTCCCAAAGTGGCAGTTCCCTACCCAGATATCACATTCAGGGTTCTCTGCAAACAGTATGGAAAGAGCAAAGAGGACCTTAAGAGATGGGAGGAAGCAGTGCCAGGAAGGTCAAAGGACCAGTATCACCACCACATTGACTACCATCTCCTCTCAGTCCCTGAGAGAGACAACCCAGGACACTGAACCCAAGAGCCTTGAACGGCAGTGACTCTTAGACCACTAGGCCTGCTTCCAAGCCAGCCCCCACAAGCCATCATTGAGGGGAGAAATTTTTGTAGAGAAGGAGCCCTCCTTCCTCATCACTGCCGGTGACATTTTTTGAATAGCTGCCGCCAGTGGGTGGATGGCTACAAGAGCCCGGAGAACGTTAGTGCTGTGCTTCTATCCTCAGACCACTGGTCCTGCTACCAGTCCAGTGTTCACAGCTATTGTGTGGTAAAGGAACTCTTGTGGCGAGGGGGCCGGCCATCCCCATTCATCCATAGGGCAGGCAAGTCAGTCTAGCTGAAGCAGCAAGTCACTCTGAGGGAGAGATGTGAGATAACATATGCCAGGAAAATCAAATGACTACCACTACTTTGACCACTATCTCTCCTCAGACCCCAGTAGAGACAACCCAAGATCTTGATCCCAGGGACCCTTCCAATTGTAATTAGTCCAGCCCACTGCCTACAGCCATTATCTTGGGAAGCAGCCCCTGCAGAGCTGCATCTTTACCATCCAGCAGATGCTGCAGCCACATCTATTGAAAACCCAGGAAAGAAAGTTCTTACCATTAGAGTCCTTGGCACTGTCACATGGTTCAGCATCAGCAACTCATGTCAGTTTTTCATTGGAAATAACATTAAAGAAGAGGCATTACCATCTGCTTTTTAGCTGTATCCTGAGTACAATGGGATCTTTCCATTTGACTTACAGCTAAATTCTTCCATAAGGGTTATTGCTGCCATTAGAACGTGAGCCCCTTGGGAGCAGGGGCAATCTTTACTTTTCTATTTGTATTTAAAGAGCTTAGCACAGTGCTTTGCACATAGTAAGTGCTTAAAAATGCTTCATTTATAGGATGTTTTTCAGTATGGGCTGGGGGCTAAGAGACATTTGCTGTGCTTACTATTAATCTATATATAGTTTATAGGGTCAGGGGAAAAGTGTGTGCACATTTATATCACCTATCCTTTGAATTGAACCATAGCAGTTTATTAACAGTGGAGCTAATTATTCTAATAAGGTTCCTCTCTTCCCCTTAATAAATTTAAGCTGGCTTTATAAACAGGTTTAAAAAAAATTAACCCACCAGAATTTTGACCTGGGTCCTGAATTTTCAATAGCTTCAAGTCAGCAGTTGGTTCCACATCTTTATAACGTCTCTCTTGCATCTGTCCATTTCTCTCCATTCACACACAGTGTGGCATCCTGGTACAGGCTTTTCTCACCTCTCTGCAGGAGTATTGAGTAGTCTCTTCATTGATGTCACTGCCTTATCCATCCTTAACACAGCTGCCAAACTGATATTCTTAAAGCATGGGTCTGATCAGTTTATTCCTGTGCTCTGTAAACTCCAGGGGCTGGAGGTCACATTGCTTGTGAATATTCTGATTTCTCTGGCTCATTGAATCAACTCTTTTATTTTGTTGTTGCTTAGTTGTTTTTCAGTTGGGCCTTACTCTTTGTGACCCCATTCGGGGTTTTCTTGGCAGAGATACCTGGAGTGGTTTGCAATTCCTGTAACTCATTTTATAGATAAGGAAACTGAGGCCAACAGGGTTAAGTGACTTGACCAGGTCACACAGCTAGTAAGTGTCTTGAGGCTGGATTTGAACTCAGGAAGAGGAGTATTCCTGACTGCAATCCCAGTACACCTAGCTGCCTATGTACAAGTCTATCAGTAATTAGGGCTAACTCAGTTTATTATCATGGACACAAGCCGTCATACCGTGGTTGATCTTTAGATCTGGAAATTTTTCTTTATAAGTTCTTTCATTCCATGTTCAGTGATCTTTCCTCTATACTAGGACATCTTAAACTTTATCCACTTGTGACCCCTTTTCATGCTTCAGCCTCTTTCATTGGCACTGTGTGGTATAAGCTCATGTGCAGTGCAAAGTGCACATGCTTTTTGTTCAGAACCAAGGCTGCAGTGAAGTTGCGCCAGTGCAACACAGGCAGATGCTGCCAGAAACACCTCAGATTCGTTACAAGTTTGATTTCTAATTGATTTTTGGTTGTTGCACATTCAGAAACTTTTTACTCTTACTAAATTTTTTGTGATCCCATATGGGGTTGAGACCCACACTTTAAAAATCTCTACTCTATTCCACTTTGTCTCTTTTTCCTCTATAGTCAGTATTCTAAAGTCTTTTCCTCCATTTATGTTTTGAGAGTCCTTAAGGCCAGGGACCATCTTTAGTGATGGAATATGCATCTTGGAGTGTAGGTGCTTAATAAATGCTTGTTGACCAACTCTGTACCAGGCAATGTGCTAGGTTAAATACTTTGCTTTTAGATAGCAGATTTCTTTTGTATTGTATAAGCTATAGCATATTTTTGTGGTTTTGAAGACCTGGATTAAATCTAAGCTATGGGACTACGGGCAAGCTTCTTAACCTCTCAGTATTCTAGGTGACCCGCTAAGATTATGTCAGGTAGACTAAGATGAGCATTAGTGCTGGATTCAAATCCTCCCTCTGATGCTTATTGCCTATAACCTTGGGCAAACAATCAACCCCATGTGCTTTTAGTTCCCTCATCTGTAAAATTAGGGTCTTGAATAGGTAATCTATGAGGCCCTTTCCATCTTGGGATCTATAATCTTGAGAAAAGTGGCAGATTTGCTTTGCAGGAGGGAGTTCCCCATTGGGACTTCGCTATATAGATGAAATCACAGGTTTGGCCCAAAGAAATAAACAGTGCCGGTCATAAAGTATTTATGATTTTGCAGAGAATTTTTAAACAGTTTTGGCTTGTTTTCCTATTCTGCATGGATTTTGTTCATAATGCTTCCTTTGGTCGAAAAAGGGTTCTTATTCTGTGATGCCCCCTTTTTTTGCTTTTGTTTCAGTAGCTTATTTATTTCTAGGCCTTTGGAGGATTGTAAGAGTGTACCAAATTGTAAGAATCCACTGTTCTAAGGGTCAGGCTGGAAAAGGATGCAAGTATATAGGCTTGATGAGAATATAGCAATCAAAGGAAGAAAATGGTAGAGGTGTTGGGAGGATATAGCAAAAGTGAAGGTTCATGAGAAAAAGAAACACTCTAGACTTGTTTCCCCAGGCTTAAAGCACACTGAGAAAGCTAAAATAAAAAATAGTCCCATCCCACTAGTATCCAAAAAAAGTCAGTGAAAGAGCAAATTAATGGAGTAATAGGTTGGAATTGAGGAGGGGAAAGGAAAAACTGATCCTTGCTTACTGTTATTATCTCAACCACTTACCCAGAGAAGGTAGGCCTGACTTAGAGAAGGTCCAGGAAAATTGCTCATAAATAACTGACCTTGAGTTGGTGGAAGCCATGTCTTACTGAAGAGTTGCTATGTAGGGAAACTTTCCAAGGCTGTGTAGTCACAGTGCAATAAGCCAGACTGAACTGGATTGGAGGGCAGTGGAGCAGCCTGACCGGCTGACTGGGCAAAGTTAAGTTGGGTTTACCAGACACTTGGCCAGCTTGCTAGTTGATGCCAAAGTGTTGAAATCTTTTTGGGAGTTAACTGAATTCTCTCTCTTTCCGTTGGGTTTTGTCTCCTCCAACTCTATTCTTGTGTCTTTTCCTGGTGTGGAATATACAGTTTCAAAATGTATGGAGAAATGCTTATGGGCAGAGTAAGTACTTTATTCTCTAGTGGCTTGCAGATACATAACCCGTATGTGCTTCCTTTGAGGTAACACAGTAGGGATGGGTTTGGGCCAGTCCTCTAGGCTGTATGTCAGAGATATGCCAAAAAGCTTAAGTCTCTCTCTCTCTCTTTTTTTCTCTTTACATGCTGATGGCCTGGTAATAGACAGCATTGAATTAATAATAGAGAGGACTCATGGTCTACTGTGACTCTACCAAGTGTGACTTGGTAGTGTGACTTCTCTGAGCTTCACTATTCATTGAATTCATTCAATTCATTTATAAAGTGAAGATTTTCAGTTAGGTAATTGTTAAGGCTCCTTCCAGTGCTAACATGTATTCTTCTGCTAGTTGGGAAATGAGCCTCTGGCTCCATGGATAGTTATTTTGGAAAATCATCTAAACATCTAGTTTGTCAATTTTATGTTAATCATGTTTTAAAACCTCTCTTTGTTGTATCGCTTACATGAAGAAACTAAATAGTTTGGGCCATATCTGGTTGAGTCCAAGCTTTGTAAGGTTTTTCAAATCCTTCTATTTTTCCTAGATTTATACAGTGATGTCATGGTTGATTAAGTGATGGCTAGCTTTTTGCTGTCACAGCCCTCAGTGACCACAGGAATGTAATTCTTACTCTAAGAGGCTATTCTGAGATGTAACATAAGCATGTATGCTTTATTTGGTTGGGGAGGGATTGGGGCATAAGTGAATTTATTTCCAGCAAAATATGACTTAAAAAAAATCTTTATTGACATCTTTCATTTGTATCTCTTTTTGTATCACCTTCATTTTCCAATATATTCCTACTCCCTCCCCTACCCAGAAAGCCTTTTTTTAAAATAAAGAATAAAAGAGAGAGGGACAAAAGCAGTTCAGCAAACCTAATCAACAAATCAATCAAATTGTTCTGCATGTGCTATGTTTTAGCACTATATTCCCCCACCTCTGCAAAGATGGGAGAGAGGTACAGTCTTCTATCTCCTCTTTGGAGGCAAAGCTTGGTTAATATAATTACACTGTGTCCAGCTTCAGCGTCAATTATCTTTGTACTCTTTCCAGTTAGTCGATTTATGTTGTTGTAGTCATTGGGTATGTTGCCTTCTTGGGTCTGCTTGCTTCATTCTGCAATAGCTCTTAATGTGTGTATTATTTAGAAGTAGGGTAGGAAATATGAATTGTTGGACAAGAGAGTTTTATGGCATAAAAGGTGTTGAAAGGAATGAACTCCTTTCCCATAGGCTCATCAGGGAATGGGAGAGAGATAATAATAACTGTTTGTATATAATCAATTAATTGATGAGCCTTTACTAAGTTTGTCTGTGTACTAGGCTCTGTGCTAGGCACTGAGTATATAAAAAGACAAAAATGAAACAGTCCATACCTATTGGTCCATGGCCTAAGGTACTTCCATTTTATCGGGGAAGACAGTGGAAAGAATACTATCCAGAGTCAGAGGGCTTAGGTTTAAATTCTACCTCTGATGCTACCTATGTGATATTGGGCAAGTCACTTGACCCTGCTAGACCTCAGTTTCCTCATCTTTAAAGTGAGAGGCTGATCTAGTTGATCTCTGAAGAAGTCCCTTCCAGCTCTGGATCTATAAGCCTACTTGTGCATGTAAATATATACAGACTAAATAGAAAAAAAAATAGTTAAAAGGAATGTTTCACAGAGTATGTGCTGGTAGCTGGCATGGGGGTGAGGGACCGGGAAAAGTCTCATGTAGGAACTGAACTTTGAAGCACAGATTTCCTTTGAAGACAGCTGGGTATTCTAAGAGCTAGAAGGAAGGAGCAAGTGCATTCCAGGCATGCAGGACAACAGCCCATGCAAAGACATGGATCCAGGAAATGAGATAGCATTCATGAGGAAAAAATTAAGAAGACCAGTTTGGTTGGATCAAAGAGCGCATGAAATGGACTAATGTTTATTGAGGCTAAAAAGGTAAACTGGAGCTAGGTTGTGAAGGGCTTTCGGTTCCATAGGAGTTTATGTTTATTCCTAGAGACAGCAGGGAGTCACTGGAGTTTATTGATCAGGAAGGGGGGGGGGTGACATAGTGTAAGGTTAATGAGGAACAAGATCTTCCCCCGCCCATCAATAGGCCTCATGTGGAGCCCATTAAGGGAAGCTTGCTTGCTTGTAGGAAGGCTTACACACCTTTTGTTAATTTCTAATTAGGCACTGAGCCTATTAGTTGAAAAAGTATATATTCTGAGAGGTGAACTTTTGCTTTAGGGGCTCGCTTATGAGAAAGATGTGATTCCCCGGTCGAGACTCTGAGTAGCTATATGTTCAGAGTTCCCCAACTGCTCAGAGGTAAAGGCTCTCTCCATTCAGGAGTGGGTGTAAAGCTTTGATTCAGGCAGTAGAGCCTTGTCTGTTGGTATTTCTCTTCTCTGTATTTTTTCTGTTTAATTAAAGATCATTGACACCTTTTAAGTTGCTTTCTTAGTGAAGCAGATAAAAGAACCTGCACTAGCAGCCATCTTGGGTATGCCAGTGTAGTTGTCGTTACACATAGTCAGACTTGTGCCTTAGGAAAGCACTTTGGAAGCTAAGTGCAGAATGGATTGGATGATGGAGAGCCTGGAAGAACAGAGGACAATTTGGAAGCTTTTGCCATAATCCATGTGAGAGGGGATGAGAGTGGAATTAAGGTGTTGGGTCCCAGAAGTAGGGGAATAATGCATGGATGTTGGGGAGATGGGATGGATAAGATTCAGCATCTGATTGGATTTATGAATGAGGAGTTAAGAGTGATGCTGAGATTATAAACTCTGGAGTCCTTCAAGTATCTCTATGGCTGATAAACAGTTCAATTTAGCAAATACATATTTGTGCTTATGTGTCTGTCATGTGCTAGGTATGGCTAAGCCCTGAAGGCATAGAGGTGAAAAATGACAGTCCCTGCTTAAATGTGATTACATTGTAATGGTGGGGGCAGAGGAAGACTATGTGACCTGTATACTAATAAGTATAAAGTGAAAAAAAATGTGATAGAAGCCAAGGAGAAATCCATATAAATTGCTTGAAGAAGACTATGGAGGGAGAAAGCACTTTTAACTGGGATTATCTGGTCATTGAAGGAAATGGATTTCAATAGGTGGGAGAGAAGTGCAAGGAAAGTGCACTTCAGGCATGTGTGGGGGCGTTGTGTGCAGATGCAGGATAATGAGAGATTGCAGGATGAGGTTGGTGAACAGTTATAGTTCAGTTTGACTTTAATAGAGAATGCACAAAAGGGTAGCTATTGTGAAATATGTTGGCAAAGGCAGATTGGAGTCAAATTGTAGTGGTCTTTAAATGTCAATTTGTAAGAATCTGTGTAGAGCAGAAGTTCTTAACCAGTTTTATATCATGGACCTCTTTGACAATTAGGTAAAATCTGTAGATCTCTTCTCAGAATATTTTAAATGCATAAAATACAAAAGCTTTCAAAGGAAAACAAATATACTAAAATAAAGATATATTTTTTTTCCCACATCCAAGTTCATCTATTTATGGACCCTCACTCAAGAACCGCTGTATAGAGGAAGGCATTAGGGAACCACTGTTCTTTTGAGCAGGGGAATGGCATAAGTAGATCTGTGCGTTATGGAATTTATTTTGGTAACTCTGAAGGACAGATTGAAAAGCAGTGATGTTGGAGCCAGAGAGATTAAGTCAGAGATTTTCATGTTGGTTGGGGAGAGATGTGATGAAGACCTGAGCTGGAGTGCAGGGGAGGAAATAGATGACACAGTTTCTATGAATGAAAAATTAGGATTTAACAATGAACAAGGAGAGTCAAAGATGACTCTGAAGTTCTTGGAATAACTGCCTGGAAGAATAGTGGTGTCATCAATAAGAATAAGGAAGTACATAGCAAGGACAAATTTGTGAGAAAGATGAGTTCAGTTTTGAACTGAACTTAAAGTGCCACAAGGACATAGTTTTATTATTATTACTTAAAGCACTAGTATAGAAATGGATCCCTGGTGGACTTGTAACCTGCTGTGGTTGTTATGTAAAACCCATAGAGCTTTTGGCTGACCTAGGTTTTCCTTCTTGACTGGTATACCCATTCAGTGCTTCTCAAAAGGTTTGGCAACTTTTATAAAAAAAAAAATAGACAGGCATATATAAATTTATTTACACAATTATGATGCATTCCAGACAAATTTATATCTTCTTCCCACTGTTGTTAGAGATGCCCTAGAAATAAATCATCATGGACAGGAATTAAAGATCCTTTTCAAGAAATTTAAAACATAAAAAAGCCTCAGTTCATCTGATTTTCTAATTTTTAAACTCCTAAAGGAAGAAAGAGTGGAAAAGGTGGAGAGAATTCAAAAGAAAGTACAACTAGGATGGTGAATTGGAGAGGATAGATATACATAGATTTAATGAATGAAAGATCTGTGGTTGTGTAGACTGGAGAATAGAATGGATGAAAGAATAAAAGAAAAAGTAGTCCTTAAGTTTTCACGAGGTGTCAAACACAATGGTAAGTGCTTGGGATACAAAATCAAAAATGTAGCCAGCCCTTGCTCTCCAGGACATTGTATCCTAACGGGGGAGATCATGTCTGTTAATGGATATTTTGGAAGAATATTTTGATTGGAAGGTCACTGGGATGGTGAGTGGAGCCATAGGGGGAGTACTCATAGTAGATTAAAACAAGCCATCTACCTGTAACATCTTTCACAGAATCTAACATCTGGAATAATTGTTTGGAAAGGTTACTTTGAAAGTGGTGGTCTGTAAAATGGTTTGGGGAGATGTGAGATTCTAGGCAAGAAGGCCATTGAAGCCATGAGGACTGTGGTGATAAAGGACCTAAACTAGACAGTGGGAAGTTAAAAGCCGATCTGGAAAGAAGTTGGGTGTCTGCATATGGGATTGTCCTCATATAAAATGTTGAAGGTAAAATGATCAAATCTGAATTTTGACCTTGGAAAAATGGCGGCCTAATAATGCATTAATAAAAATAGGGCAATTAGGAGGAAAACAACATTTCACTTTTTTCCTTCTCTCCCTTTCCCTCAACTGTCATCTTCCCAATTTTCATGCACTTTTCTCAAGCAAATACAATTGTGCTGGTTACAATCTTAGGAGTCTACAGTGTCTTCAAATTATTTTAATTTGAATTATTCTCATATGAAATAGTCAAGAAAAAGTAGTCTAGTTCAAAATATTATTTTGTAAAGTTAGCTGTGTTTAAAAGTGCCTTTGGGTATTTCCTAAAATAAGGATTGTAAAGATCTATCCATGTTATTTAGAAGTCATTTTTGACAGGTGTGAATTATTCAGAAGACTTGCAGGTACAGAAAAATCTTGACACTGAAATACTCAATTTTATCAATGGGGGTGGGGAAGTCATTTATTCAACAAATTAATTAAGGCCTATTATGCTATTTCCTCCCCTCCCCCTCAAACAAGATAAAAACTAGTTTGCCAAAGGGCCAAATCCAGTCTGTGCCTGCTTTAAATACAACGAAGCTTTATTTAAATACAAAAATATCTTAAAAACAATTTAAAAACATTCTTGGAAATGCATTTTAAATTGTTCAACTTATTTCTTCCCCTGTGATTTCCCTTTGTTTTTGTAATTTCATGAAATTAAGTTGTACTTTAAAAAAAATCAACATTCTTAAATACAAAAATTTTTGCATGCAACAAAAATAAAATTTAAAAACATAAACAGCATTCTTGCTAGCAGCTGATTGGATTTGACCTAAACCAATCACCCTGCTAGGCTTCTGATTCTGGGCCACCTATGGAGAAATTAATTGACTTAGGGAAGCAGGGACCCTTTCTTGAATAAGAGCTGAGAGTTAAACTGCCTTATTTACCAGACCTCAAGAATGTGAATTTATTGAGGGCAGGAGACTATCTCCCTTTTTTGGTTAGTATTCCCCTAATCCACCACATTGCCTAATGAAATGATTGAGATGAGAAACTATTCCAGATTCTCTTATTTGGGGGTGGGAATCAATGTATCTCTGGTGTTTGAGATTGAAGCTCAGAATAAAAGATATAGTACTTTCTTCTTTAAAAGAATTAAGTAATCACCTGTGTGTCAACCATGGTTAGGCATTGGGCATACTAATAAGAATGAAGATAGCTCCCACCCTCAAGGAGCTTACTTTTTGCTGGGAGAAATACATACATGAATAATAAGTAAAACAAATAAAAAATATGTGCAAGAGAAATGCAGTATAGTGATGGAAGGGAGAGAAGGGAGTGGTAACAGCTGAGGAAAGGTCAGAAGAGGCCACTTGTAGGAGATGCCTTTTGCTGTGGTATTAGAGAAGCTAGAGATTCCAAGAGGTTTGGAGGGAGTGAATTCCAGTCATGGGGGTAGCCTGGAATGTCCTGTTCAGGGAACAGTGAGCAAGTAGGCCAATCTGACTGGAATGTAAAGTGTGTGAGGGGGAGTAATATGAATGAAATCAGTCAAGAAAGATAGGTTGGAGGCAGACTGTGAAGGGCTTTATATCCCAAACTGAGCATTTGTATTTTCTCCTTGGGTACTGGGGAACCACCAAAGCTTATGTGTAGTTTGGTTCATAACCTGTTACATTAGTTATATTATGGGGATATATATACACATATATAGTGTATGTATGTACTATATATATGTAAAGTATATGCATATATAAAGTACATGTACATGTGGGATGTGTGTATGTATTTTCTCCCCCCCCCCCCCCCAGCCTGTTATAACATTGTTTCTGTGAGGAAATGCCTTCTGCTACCCAATTTATAAACCAATGAGGTTTGTCAGGCGAGGACTGATGCATCGCCTATACCTGGTTTAAGGAGCACTCATTATCAGGATGGATCATTTGTGTCTTCTTTCCTTTGTTCTTGGAACTATTTTCAGTTCAGGTTAGCACCGGATGTGAGGACACTGCCCCAAAGGAGGTGGCCATGCTTGATTTCAATAGCTGAAAACCTCACCACCTGGTGGTAACTTAACCTTCTGCCTGATGTTCTGAGGACAGAAGCACTCTGTGGTGGGAGCTGTGTTTGAAAGCTGGGTAAGACCTGTCACAGCTAAAAACAGTACTGGAATATATTGCCTTTGAGAATACAGGCAAATAGATGCATCTAAATATATTACCATATTCTAAATAGCTCAACCATGACTCTTTCCCAGCCTCTTTACGTCCCCTGTCCCGTCCCGATCACCTCCTGTCTCACCCTGCTCATCCTCATCCAGATTGGTTCATCCTGTCTTTGCTGCGACTCTAGAATGTATTTTAAAATTGGTGAAGGCTAGTGTCAAATACTTATTTTCTATTTACCTCCTCTATTAATGTAATAAAAGGCAGTGTGTTGTAGAGGCTAAAAGTCTAGCCTCTAAGCCAGAAAGACCTGGGTTCAAGTCCTTGTTCTGACATACATATGCTGTGTTACTCTGAGCAAGACACTTCAGCTGTCAGTTCTCTGGGCAGTCCTCTAAGGTGCATACAAGGCGCATTGTTAGAAGAGGGAGTTCCTTCACTCTGTGCTGTTGAAATCACAAGTTCAGAACCTTTGATCACCTATTAGAGGATAATACCCAGGAGTTCTAGAATATTCTCTGCTTATGGATTTCTCAACGGATATTAAAACCTCATTCCTTTTAGGCACTTAGTCCTAAATGTGTTTTGATTTGCGCACACAAAATACTCATAATTCCACCATTATTTTCTAATATTTCAAGTGAAATAATAACGATGATAACTAGCATTTATATAGTGTTTCAAGGTTTACAAAGTACTTTACAAATATTATTTTATTTTATTCTCACAGCAACCCTATTATTCTCCTAACTTTACAGATGAGGAAACTGAGGTAGACAGAAGTTAAGTGATTTGCCTAGAGTCACACAGCTAGTAAGTCTCTGAGGCTGAATTTGAAGTCCGGTCTTCTAGACTTCAGATCTAGCTCTTTTTACTCTTTTCTTAAACTGTGGATTGCGACCCCATATGGGGTCACGTAAGTCAATGTGGGGGTTGCAAAAAATTTAGCAACAGTAAAAGGTTTCTGAATGCACAACAACCACAAATTAATTCAAAATCAAACTGTAATGAATTTGATGTGTTTCTGGCAGTGCTTGCCTGTGTTGCATTGCACAACTTCACTGTAGCCTTGGTTCTGAACACATGACATGCCCATGCAGCACCAGCAAACACTGCTGAAACATGAAAAGGGATCTTGAGTGGAAAAAGTATAAAAAGCCCTGCTCTAAATATATACAAATCAAGATTCTTGCCTTTAAAAAAGAAGTTTCATTTCCTCCCCTCTGCTTACATGTAAAAATAATTTTTCACATGTATTTTTTTTAAGAAATTTTGAGTTCCATAATTCTGTCTCCCTCCCTTCCCCCTCCCTGAGATGGTAAGCAATTTGATGAAGGTACTACATGTTCAGTCATCTTGCCTTTTTTTTTGTTTTTAAACCCCTTGTACCATTCTAAGAATAGACTAGCAAGGGCAGTCATCCCACTTGAATCTCAGGTGTGCCCTTATGGAAATGGTCAGAAACTTGAGTATAGAGGTAGCGTAGCATGAAGAAAAGATCACTGGTCTGTGAGTCAGAAAATCTGAATTGAGTTTCATGTCTGGCGTAAGCCAAAGAAAACCTTTCTGAACATTAGTGATTGCCTTTCCAGTCTTCTTACAACTCCCCTCCCCCACATGTACTCTTTGATCCAGTGACACTGGCCTCCTGGTTGTTCCAAGAACAAGACACTCCATCTTTGGACTCTGATCATTTTCTCTGGCTGTCCCCCATGTCTGCAATGCTCTCCCTCCTCTTCTCTGCCTCTTGGATTCCCTGGCTTCTTTCAAGTCCCAGCTAAACTCCCACTTTCTACAGGAAACCTTTTCTAACCCTTCTTAATTCTAGTGCTGTCCCTCTATTGATGATTTCATATTTATATTTTTATATATGATAGATAATAAATAGTTCATATTTATTTCATATATGTATGTATGTAGCTTGTGGATATATAGTTGTTTGCATGTTGTTTCTTCCTGTTGGACTGTGAGCTCCTTGAGGGCAGAGACTGCCTTTTGCCTTTCTTCGTATCTCCTGCATTCAGCGCAGTTCCTGGTGCATTGTTGTTGTTCATTCATGTCTGACTCTTTGTGATGCTGTGGACCGTAGCTTGCCAATATTGTCCTTGGGGTTTTCTTGGCAAAGGTATTGGAGTGGTTTGCCATTTCCTTCTTCAGTGAATTAAAGCAAACAGAAGTTAAGTGACTTGCCCAGCGTCACATAACTAGTAAATATCTGAGGCTGGATTTGAACTCAAGTCTTCCTGACTCCAAGGCTCAGCGCTCTTTCCCCTGAGCCATCTAGCTGCACTAAAATTTTCCATGAACTGGAGCACTGGCCAGGCCCACATCCTAGTTGACCCATTGGAGAGTGGGCAAGATGAAGTGCCACCATAGCCAAGCACATCACCGCATGCCTGGTACATAGCAGGCACTTAATAAATCCTTATAGACTGGCTGATTTATCAAAGGGAGATCATGATACTTGTACGATCTACTTCACAAAGCTCCTGGGAGAACTGCTTTGTAAACCTTAAAGAGGGTTTGAAATTCAAGGCAAAGTGCTGGGTAGTCCCTAGGGCCAGCTAGTACATAGCAAAACCTCAGATGACTGAATGTAAGCTGCATTCATTCACTCATTCATTCATTCATTCATTCATGAAATGAGGCATTTGTATCCCTAGCATCTAGCTCAGTGCCTGGTACCTAAATGCTTGTTGATTGATTGACCAGACCCTAACAAATGAGATCCTTTAACTAAAATGACTTTTAAATGACTTATATGACTTTAAATGACTTAACTAAAATGACTTTAAAATGACTTTTAAAAAATACTTATTTATCAGAAAGAAGCAAATTATAAGAAGATAAATATGTCACACCACTCACCTTTTGCTAGAGAGGTGATGAACTTAAAATGCAGAAAGATACTTATGTTTAAGCCTGGCTAATATGGAGAATTTTTTGCTGGACTATAGGTGTTTATGATGAGAGGTTTTTTTTGTTGTTGGTGGTGGTGATTTAATCATGGGGAGTGATGGGAGGGACAGATTAGAATGCATGTAAAATAAAATAAAGGCTTGGGGGAAAAAGAAGATGAATATGATAGAGATTCAGAATGGAAACTTTTAGGGTATGCCCTGGTTCTAGTACATGCATTCCTTGGGGTTTTTGTTCACAAATTCTGTAATTCTTTATTGCAATAGTTTTCAAAATGTGGTCTAGGGACTCCTGGGGACCTTTTTAATGGGTCTTCAAGGTTAAAACTATTTTTTCTAACAATATTAATCTGTTTTATTTTCTAACATGGTAAATGTCAAGATGTATCCCACATAAACAAAAGCTTTTTGATGGGTCCTCAATAATTTTTAATAATGTAAAGGAGTCCTGAGACCAAAAAGCTTGAGAACTGCTGTTTTGTTAGTACTGAAAGATCCTCTGTCATTAAACAAAGACTTATTCCAGTAAGTCATCTCAGCTTATTAAATCAGGGAAATGGACTTAGACCTTTTTTAGAGAGAGTTTCAACAACAAAGACTGAAAGAAAGAAAAAAGATTTTTGGTTAATTGTCCATTAGCAAGAATATTAAACTAGCTAGCATGACCCATTATCCCAAGCATTCCAGTCAATTGAAATTTTTCTTTCTGGAGGAAAGAAAAAGACCAGATTCACTGGTCATTGTCTGCAGTTTTAGGGCAGGTGTAGTTGGTGTTTTACTTTGGGCAGATCACCAACCTGGCTATATTCAGCTCCCTCCATATGAAAAGGGGGCATGGGCCATAGAATGTGAGACCAGATGAGACAGTCATTGAGCCTTGTCAAATCAGGGTCATGAAATCATAAACTTAGAGATGGAAGGGACCTTAGAGGCCTTCTTGTCCAACACTCTTCATCTTATAGATGAGGAAATAGATCTCAAAATATTAAGTGACATGCCTAAGGTCATACAGATTATATCAGAATCAGGATTTAAAGTTAGCCCCTTGGACTCCAAATCTGGTACTCTTAAGGCTATGAGGTGCAGTGCATAACTTTTGGAGGTGCAAAAACTTTTAGACTCCTAAGTTACTGTGTATCACCAGGAAAACTAGGTTATTCATGATATACTGATGCCTTAATTAACAAATAATCTAGGAACGCAGCACCTTTTAACCGAGCTTTCCAGGCCCCAAGACTGAGGCTGTGATGGCTGAGAAACCACCAGGGAATTGTTTTCCTCCCAGAAAAGGATAAAGGTCGGACTATATGACCTCTAAAGAAGCAGTATAGAACAGTGGAAAAAGTTCCAGATTGAAGTCAGAGGACCTTGGTTCAAATCCTTTTTCTGCTACTCATGTTTGATCTTAAGCAAGTTAATTCTGTCAGCATTCAGTAGCTCCGTGGGTAGAGTATTGGACTTCAGAATGAGAAAGTATGAAAACTGCCTCTGATACTAGTGTGGCCCTGGGCCAGTCACTTAACCAGTCTTATCCCCAGTTTCCTCATGTAAAATGAGATTAATAATAACACTTACAATTAGGTTTGTAGGGATCAAATGAGTTAAAATATGTAAAGGGCTTTGCAAATCTTATTTTTGTTATTGCTATTCAGTCATGTCAGTCATGTCCTCTTCGTGACCCTATTTGGGGTTTTCTTGGCAAAGATACTGGAGCGGTTTGCCATTTCCTTCTCCAGCCCATTTTACAGATGAGGAAACTGAGGCAAACAGGGTGAAGTGACTTGCCCAGGGTCACACAGCAAGTAAGTGTCTGAGGCTGCATTTGAACTTAGATCTTCCTGCCTTCAGGCCTGGAACTCTATCCACTGTGCCATTTCAATGCCTTACAAACCTTATAACACTACATAAATATTAGTTATTATGACTATTTTCTGTTAAATGAGGGAGTTGAATTCGATAGGCTCTAGTGATTTTACCAGCTCTCAGTCTTTGATCTTTTGATCCTATGATAAGGTCCTTTCCAGCTCTAAGATTTTGATTCTGTGGTATTTTGGATAGTGAAGAAAACTAAAATAGAATCTTTTGGATTGTTAATATTGCATTTTATTTGGGTAACTGGGAATTGACTTTTATTTTCCTTCTTTCTAGTTAGAAGAGCCAGACAGAAGACTGTTGTGGTGTCCCACAGCTGGAACTTATTTATTTTGTGGTGATCATGCTTGTTAGCAGCATCCTTTGTGATGGGTGCAAAAACCCACTCCAGGGCATGCCTTGTGCTAGGTGCAGAAATCTACCCCAGACATCTGTGAAAAGCATCACAGGTGTTTGGCATAGGCAGATTTGAAGTTACCTCTTATCTGTTTGACCTCCAGCATCCACATATCCTTTCTAAGCCTTCCTTTCCTGTTCTATAAAGGAGGAATTCTAATGCTTGTAAGACATATTCACATTTCACTGTGGTGAAGAGCCGTTGAGCTAATAAGGTTTTGTACACAGGTAGGTGGCATAGCGGATAGAGTGCCAGGCCTGAGGTCAGGAAGATTCATCCTCCTGAGTTCAGATCTGTCCTCATACACTTACAAAGTTGTGTGACCCTGGGCAAGTCACTTCACCCTGTTTGCCTCAGTTTCCTCATCTGTAAAATGGGCTGGAGAAGGAAATGGCAGACCACCCCAGTATCTTTGCCAGGAAAACCCCAAATGGGGTCATGGAGTCACATATGACTGAAAGGACCAAGTAACAGCAAGGTTTTGTACAGTACTGTCACAGTGTCTGACACCTAGTAGGTACTAGATAAACATCAGCTATCATCATAATTTTTATTATCACTGTGTGAAAACCAGCCATTGTTATTTGAATATCATTTCACCTTACAAAGAGGGGAAATTTTCTGATCAGGAGAAACTTCTGGGGTCCTATGCCAAGTAAAGCGCTTACTCTGCCTTTTTTAGTACAAATACATAAATATATGTGTTTTTTAGGCCAGCCAGTCAGCAAATATAATTACACAGATGGAGATTGCCAGTTGGTCCAGCAACGTTAGCTTCAGTGAAAGAATCATGCTGTTTGAGGATCATTCACTGGTGCTGTGGTTGTTGGTGGGGTTTTGGTATGGCCCGCAGTCAATAATCCTGCATTTTTGTATTTTTGTTGGTATAAAATGGAAACTGGGAATGTTAGTTTGGTCTTTTACCTGGGCTGCTGGTTTTTGAAAGTGTAAAAATTAAGCTTTCTTTTAAAATAGAAATAAGAAAGAAACCAGTATCCTGAAACAGAATCCCTGTAATAATGTCACAGTATTGAAAAGTATTCCCTTCACTTCTCTCCTCCCTGGGAGGCAAAGCATATTTGTTAGATTTGGATAGCTTGTAAGGTACAGTGACAGCTCATGAGCATTAGTGAAATTACACCAAAGGCTGGAATGAAAATTCATCAGAGCAGGATTTGTTGGACAGTAATCGTTTCCTGTATGCCTCAAATAATAGGGGCAATTCAGAAAGTTTTTAGAGTTAGCTTTCACTCTGGTTAGGATTCTTCATCAGTATTGTTTTTAGGATTTACTATTTCATTCTGTTTGGGGAGGTAAGAGTATTAAGACGAGTACACATCAAGATGAATACCTCATTTTGTTTTCCCAAAATTGTGTTTGAGTTATTCCAGAATAGACTTCCCAAAGTTTTTTTTTCTTTCTTTCTTGTCTTTTTACTAACTTGTTTTTAGGTGAGGAAACTGGGTTGAGCAGGTGTGAAAAGGAGAACTTTATTTCCACGACCTCAGAGAAGTTCTGTAAAACGTTTTGGAAAATTGGAATGGATATAGATAGAGATATTTGCTTGAAATGGTCAAATCCCAATTTTAGTTTTAAATGGCAGTTGTAGAATGGCCACAGATATTTTTAGAAGGATACCTTAGTGAGCTTGTCATTGCTGGCCATTAGCAGTTGGAAAAATGCCGGACACGTACCCCAAGGAAGTGATTGACCGAAAGAAAACCTTCATTTATACTAAAATATTTGTAGTAGCACTGTTTACAGTAGCAAAGAACTAGAAATAAAGTAGATGCCCATCCAGTAGGGAATGGCCAAACCAATTGTGATTCATGAATATGGTGGAGTATTATTGAGCTGTAGGAACAGTGAGAATAATGAATACAGAGAAATATGGAAAGACTTTCTTCAGTTGATGCAAAGTAAAGTAAGCATAGCTTGGAAAACATTGTACATACACAAGGACTACAGTGATGTAAATAGAAAGAATAACAACCACGAAACAATCAAAACTGAAAGTCATTAAATTTATCATAAAGAACAAGACCTTTCCCTACGCCCGTGGAGAACCTGGGTCCACTGGGATGAAATATTGCATAGAATGTCAGATTTTTTTGATGTGTTGATCACTTTTACTATTTTTCTCTTCCTCATTTCTTTCTTTTTTAAAAAATTTTTGTTATAAAGGATGGTTCTCTGGGAGGGAGGGGGATATAGGAGAAAGTGAAGGTGATATAAAAACAAAAAAAATCAATTATAAATCTATTTATAAAAAAGAAAAATGCCCATGTCAAGTAAGTGCCTTCCCTTAGCTTAACACTTTTGATGTTATTGATGAGAACACTCTGGTTCTTAACATTCTAGTTGTTGGTTTAGAGCTGGCCATTGCATAGTGGTCTTAGAGAGAAGTCTTTGTCCAATTAGTCCAATGGACACAGCTTCTTAATAAACACAGTGTTTTTGGTGCATTTACAACAAAAAACTTTGGAAAGCCATCTAGGTGGGTATATGAGTGTTATTTATTCTTCTAGTGCTGGCTAATAATGTTCTTCTGCTGCTGGTAATATTTGATTTGATTATTCTCTGAAATGCTGGCTCTCCAGCATTAAATACCAGTGTCTTGACCACCAATGCAATACTTAACTTGTTTTTAGCAGTTTGTTAGGGGATGAATTCAGGGCTGTTAGGTGCTAGAGAGCTTCATAGTTGTCAAATCCACGTTTTATTAGCAGAATGATACTATAAATAAAGTATGTTGGTGATCCTCCAGTTGCTTTGAATGATAGCTTTTTAAAATCAAAAAGCGATGTGCCATGTGTGCTTTGATCTCCTTTTCCCTCCCCCTTTACTAAGGATTAGCTTTGGCTAAATGCGTCTTTAAAAGTCAGCTTTGAAAATTGCGGGCTATCTGTGAACCTCTTGAGGAACATTATTATATACTCTTTGTGGAAAGGAATTTGTTCAGTCTATCCAGATTGATAGAATGCCTTTATATCTCTCCAAAGAATAAACTCCTCCACTTTTCTTCCGTCTCTCAATCCTCTCTGCATTTTTGAGCTTTTGTCTTATAGGGCTTACAGCTGTTGTCTACAGTATGCTTAAGATTAGAGGTTGTTATTTTAACCTTGGGGCAGGTAGGTGGCACAGTGGGCACAATCAATTTGTTAGATTAGCAGTTACCAATAAATTGGGTCAGTGCCCTCTCTCAGTGACCAAAGACTCTGAGAGAGGACCAACAGGGTACTCCTTCCCATTACTTCCTCTTTGGATGATGGGAGTAATCCTCAGGTCATAGGCTTAGTCTGTAAGACATGGGTGTAGTCTGCAATGGCTTTGATTGAATCAACCTGAATTTGAATTATTTGAGTTAAGTGTGTAGTGGCTGAGTTTACAAAGGTAGATAATTGTTCAGTCATTTTTTCAGTCTCTGTCTGATACTTCAACTCTTCCTGACCCCATTTGGATTTTCTTGGCAAAGATACTAGAATAGTTTGCTATTTCTGGAGAGGGGCTTGATTTTTATTGTTAGTGAGGAAAATGTAATTAATTTCTCAAATTCACTTTACATGCAACTTTTCAGAAGCAAATGTATTATTGTTTCCATCCTTTAAAGCATAGGTTTCCAAACTTATTTGGCCTACTGTCCCCTTTTCAAAAAAATAAATTACTTAATACCCTCCCAGAAATCTACTTTCTTCAGCCCTTTAATGTTGGTTTTTTTTTTTTTTGAAATTTGTCTTCTTTCAAAAATATATAAAATATTTTTTAGAAATTATGTATCTTAAATTTAATAATTCATTGTAAACTTGTGGGTTTTTTTCCTGCATTGAAATTTTGATAATGCAATATTGTATTATGTAATTATATAGTATTGTATCATAAACAACTCATTACATGCACATATTCCTGACAATATGTGCTGGACTTCCTGAGAGTGCATGACATGCTGGCCTGCCAACACTTGGTTGTTAAGACCTGTTGGCAGACTTGACCACTCATTGGTTATAACTTGCATTCTATGTGTTTAATTTGGAAAATAATGTGATCTCTATGACTTTAACTCTGCTACACAACAGAAGAAACATGTGCAAATGGTTTTTCAAAGTGTTCTTATCTTTTTTCTTTATGCTTCCAACGTCCCCTTATTTTTATTCAAAATCTCCCCAGTTACACCCCAGGCTACTACTGCCACCCCTGGACTGCTCCAGCACCCCCAGGGGCCAGTATTGCCCACTTTAGCAACCTATGCTTAAAGCCTCACTCAGGTGCCACCTCCTTCATAAACCAATAGCAAGATGGTGAATACATTAGAGATGCATATAATGTTTTCATAATTGATGTTAGTGAAAAAAGAAGATACAGCTTTGGGAGAGAAAGATGAAGATACACTCAATTGTAAGATTTTGCATTTATCTACAATTCTACATTAAACCTCATCTTAAATTCAACTGTTCTAGCCTGTTGAGATATTTATGGAATCAGAGTCTCATTCATGTCTTTGCCCTGCTTCAGAAGCTCTATTGGGTCCCTACTTACTTACTGCCCTTTGGGATAAAGTACAAACCCTCCTACCCTTTAAAAGGCTCTTCTAATACAACTTCGTTTAGCTAGGTGGCACAGCGGATAGAGTACCAGGCCTGGAGTCAGGAAGACCTGCTCCCCCGTCCCCTTCCACCCCCCCCCCCCCCCGCAAATTACTCATTACTTTGTATTTACTTTTGATATATAGGCTATCCCAAAAATCTTAGTGCAATTTTGTCTATAATATTTCAACATAATTGTACTTCTGTATATTTTAATTTACACGGTTAAAACATTATTCTGAGATGGGGACATGGACTTCACTGGACTACTCCTGGTATAAAAGAATTGAGAGCATTCTTTGAGAGCCAGACAGACTGTAAGGTATAGAATTATAGTCAAATTTGGGATCAAGAGTCGTATGAGAGAAAATATCACAAACGAGATCTTGCAAAGTTTATTGGGCAAAATATGTTTTCTCTGAAGTTGACTTCTAAGGTAATAGGGAAAAGTAGATTAAGTGTTTGATTCTCTTTGATTTTTTAAAAAATGATAATATTTATCATATTGAATCAATCAACAAACATTTATTCAGGGCTTACTATGTACCAGGTACTGTTAGGGATTCAAAGAAAGCAAAAAACATGGTTCCCTACCTTCCTTCAAGGAGCTCACATTCTAGTGGGTGAGACAACACGCAGACAACTATGTTTATGAAACATATATACAACATAAATGGGAGGCATGACTAGACTAGAAGAAAGGCACCAGCAATTGGGGGGGGGGGTGATGACTAGGAAGCCTGGGCAAGGCCTCTTGCAGAAAGTTAGATTTGAGATGTGTCTTGAAAGGAGCCAGGGGAACCAGGAAATAGAGGTGAGGAGAGAGAGCCTATTGTGGACATGGGGACTAGCCAGCGAAGTCACAGAGTTGGAAGATGGTGTTTTAACAGGAAGGCTAATGTCAGAAGGGAGTAATGTGTAAGAAGATTGGAAAGATAGGAGAAAGTTGGGTTATGAATTTAATCCTGAGGTAACAGACATTTTATTGTGTTTAATAACAGGTCAGACAATGTGCTTAAATGTTGGGGAGATAGAAAGACAAAAGTGAAAATCCCTGCCCTTAAGGTACTTTCATTCTAACCTGAGTGTATTCTGTCTCTTACACATAATGGCTTTGTGACCCTCTCCAGTGGTCCTAATCTATATGTTGCCAGTGAACGCAGATGGCTCCAGAGGAGAAGGTGAGGCTGGTGACTTTGTCCTGCTTCAGAAGCTCTATTGGCTCCCCACTAACTGCCCTTTAGGATAAAGTACATACCCTTCTACCCTTTAAAAGGCTCTTCCTTTAGTTTCTTTCTACCTCACTGTATGGTTCTGTGTTTTTATCTGATAGTTTTTAGGTTCCAATTCTGCAAAAATGGGTTCATTTTTGTTCTCATCTCTCTTTATTGTGTTAATTTTGTAAGTATTCTTTCTTTGCCCTGATGATGTTGGCAGCTTCCATGGTTATTTGTTTTCATCTACCTATTTTATTAGCGTGCTGTTATTCCCTCTTCAAATTCCTTAATCAAGTTAATACAGCCCTGGACTAATCTCATTAGTTATCCCTCCCTCAGCCTAATTACAGTGTTGTTTTATCACTTCGCAAATGTCTTTTTATCTGAGATGATTAGAAAATGTTTCCGACTAATGTTCTAAAAGATGTTTCCCTGAAGTTGACATCTCACATGTGGCAGATATTTAAATATTTTAGAACTTTGTCAGACAATACAATCAGCTAAATATTTAATAGAAATTTGTCCTTGTGCCTTGTTCTGTCATTGATGCCTACACATTTTGCACACTCTTTATATACTTTCACTATTTCTTAACAAGATTTATAAATCACAGGATCATAAGGAAGGAACCTTTAGGGATCAGCTAATCTAATCCTTAGAATGACACAGTGGAAAGAACATCAGCTTTGGAATCAGAGGACTTGGATTTAAACCCCTTTTCCTATACTTGTGATCTTCATGTTTTATTTAACAGAGTAATTACCACAGAACTTAGCTCCTATGTATCTGTTTTTTTTTTCCTCTCTAGGCTGAATAGATTAAAGACAAGAACCATTTCTTATGCTTCTCTTGTATTCTGTCCCTTGTAGTACCCAGGATAATGCTGGGCACATCACAAGGACTCAGAACTTTATTGCTAGCTTTTGTCAAGGAAGAGTTGATGAGATTTGGTGATGGATTGAATAGAGAGGAAATCATAGGAATGATATCTCTGATGTGAAATGTGAAAGGGAGGAGTAGCTATTGAAGTTGTTGTGAGTTTAAGACTGCCTAACCTGTCAATCAGAAGTGAACATTTTGATTATCTAAGTGTGCAGAATGGGAGTCTCACACACATGTAGAAAAGTACTTTTTTTTTTTTTTTTGTCAAATAGGGTATTGATTTAGGGAGCTGTCAGTCCCATCCTGTCCATCCACAGGTTTTAAGTTAGTTTTACCCTACTTAACTGTGTTTAGAACTGTAAGTATTTACTGATGTAATTCCCCCTAATTTTTTTTCATAGGTATTTAACTGTTAACGGGATTTAAGGTAAAGAATTGTATGGTGAGAATGGTCTTGCCAGCTTGACAAGAACTCTTAAAGGTCTATGCAGCAATTATAACTAAAGGTTGCCACTTTTTCCATGGATTTATAGTGTTAGAGTTCTGAGGAAGCTCCAAGATCATCTAATCAAACCCACTTCACTTTATAATTAATGAAACTGAGGACTAGAAGAGGGAAAGTTGCCTGTTCTAATTTATACAATGAGTTAAACATAAAACTGAGATGAGAACCCAGATGTATCTGGAGTCCCAGTCCAGTACACAGAATTCAATTTAGCAAATATTTATTGAGTAGGTACTTGATGCAAGGGACTGATCTGGTGTGTAGAGGAAAGAGTGCTGGCTTTGGGGTCAAAGGACCTGAGTTCTAAAGTTCTAGCTCCCAGGGCTTTAGGAAAAGCACTTTGGCAGCTGTGTGCAGACTGGATTGGAGAGGAAGAGATTTCAGGTAGAGAATTTAGGAGGGGGTTTGTGATAGTACAGGTGCCAGGAGGGATCAAATCCTGACCTAAGATGGGGGTTATGTGAGTAGAAGGGGATGAATGTTAAAGTTGGGGAGGCAGAATCGATAATAATTGGCATCTGATGGAAAATGTGGGGTGAGGATGACTCCAGCCTTATGCAGCTTTGTGTCTAGGTGCAGGGGTGGTGTACCTGCGGCCTTCTAGGTCCTTGGGTGTGGCCTTTTATTAAGAGGATTTGTTCTGTGAAGTTTGGATTCAGTCAAAGGGCCACACTTGAAGACCTAGAGGGCCACATGTGGCCTTGAGGCTGCAGGTTCCCCACCCCTGGGGGAATAATGGTGCCCTCAACAGAAATAAGGAAAAGGAACAAGTTTAAGAGGAAAGATAATGAGTTCTGTTTTGGCTATATTGTACTGGAGATGCTGTGTGAGACAAAGGGTATTATAATGTATAGGACTATGTTGTTAGAATCAAGATGACCAGTATTTAAGTGTTGCATGAGCCAGTCCTGTCTCTGTAATCATGGGCAACTTTCTAATACTTAATGAGACCTACAGTTTCTGTGGAGGTAGGTAGCTAGGTGGTACATTAGATGATAATACTGGGCCTGGAGTTAGGAAGGCTTCTTTTCCTGAATTCAAATCTGAACTTAGACACTTACTAGTTGCATGACCCTGGGCAAGTCATTTAATCCTGTTTGCCTCAGTTCTACATCTGTAAAATGAGCTAGAGAAGGAAATGGCCAACCAGTCCAGGACCTTTGCCAAGAAAACCCTAAATGGGGGTCACGAAGAATTGGGCATGGCTGAACAAAAACAACAAGCATTTCTGTACTTCTTTAAACTTAAAAAACACTGTTCGTACGTATTCTCATTTGATCATTACCGTAACCCCTGATTATCCCCTATGACCCTAAAATTATGGAAAACTGGGGGTTCCTTATACTGATGAAATCACAAGTCCAGACTTTGTTCTCCACAAAATATGTTTAGATGGCTATATGAGAGAGAGGGAAGAGGAGGCCCTATTGATTTTATTAGTCCTGAATTAAACCCTAAATATATGGAACTGGGGCCAGTATTATTGTCCTGCCCATTGGACCGTGTTTTCTCTAAGACAAAGAGAACTTTCATGTTTGAGTAAACACCCAGGTGCATCGTGAAACTGCCCAAGTGTTTAAACAATTGGCATAGGCCTGGTGGTTCAAATGGGTGACTTCTTTGAAAGGCTTTTGGGTTAGCTAATGCTTTAGTACAATGAGCATGAAGGAATTTCAGTATTTTTTCTATAGCTTCAAATAGTCCGCCCATTACAAGTGCCAGAAGGATCAATCACTTTATTAGACGCTATTAATCATAGCTCTCTTGTATTATCTTCATCTGATGAGAGATGATTTGTTTTACTTTTGAAACCTGTTCTGAATATTAGGAGCTGAGGCAGTGAAATAAGCAGAAGAGGAGAAACAATATATGTTCACAAAGGAAAACAATATGCGTAATTATTACAACAATAGAAATGGAAAGGCCAAACAAACTTCTAACTGAATTGTGTAATTATAATGACTGAGCTTGAACCTGGTGACCTGTTGAGAAATGCCCCTTCCTCTCTCTTTTGCAGAGGTAGGGAATCTATGAGTGTGGATTGTTGACTATTCTGTCAGATCAGTTAATATGCTGATTAGTTTTTTTGAACTGCTTTTTCCTTTTCTCTCTTTTAAATGCTTGTGAAGCTATGGAAGGGATATATTTTGAAGTGAAGGTGATAGAAAAATAAAAGATTTAACACATAATATTAAAATTTTTTAATTTTAAAAATATTATTACCTATATTTTATGATTTTATATATTATTTTGCATTATTATTGAAGCCTCATATGAAATAATTTTTAGAAGACGTATTTGATTATTGAGAGTTATCATCTTGAATACAATGGACTCGTGATTCATACATTTGTAGAAATGTTGACTATATGATTTTGATCCATGTCAATTGCTATCCTCATAAACTCTATTTATTAAAAAAATTATTTTTGTATTTGTGGTTAAATGGCCCCAGTTAGCATTAATTCATGCCATTGATAAAAGTAAGTGCTAGTTGACTGACTGAATGAGCAATGCCTTAAACTTTTACTTGTTCAGAAAGTTTGGATTATGCACATATGTAAAACTCAAGTAACTTATGTGACACAACACTTTTGTCTTTCAGCAATTTTTTCAGCTAGTAAAATTACGGAAACTTGGACTTAGTGATAATGAAATTCAGCGACTCCCTCCAGAAATTGCTAACTTCATGCAGTTGGTAGAGCTGGATGTGTCTCGAAATGGTAAGCAAAAGATTACTGATTATTATTTACTATACTTTGTGACCTGACAAATTGAATTGAGTAAGACATTATTGCTGGAATATGTACTTTTCTTGAATCTTGTGGTTCTAGGAAATATTTGTATCCTGAATGCTTAGGACAGTACCTGACACATAGTAAGAGGTATAATGGAAAGAGGGCTGATGACTTGATGTTAAGGAGACCTCGGTTCTGATCCTGCCTTAGATACTTATCAGTTGTGTAATACCTTACAAGTTACTTATCCGCTCTCAGCCTCAGTTTCCTTATTAGTAAAAGGAGGATTCTGAGAGATTAGTGAAAGTTAGAGAAAGTTAGATTTCCACAGAAGAGTTAATTAAGTTCCACAGAATAATTAATGAAGTGTCAGCTTGAACAAAGAAGGAGTAAAAATTAACCAGGATAAGGGTCCCTAGCCAATCCAAATACAGTTTGTGATTTTGCAAAAGCCACAGACTCAGAATGTTAGGAAAACTGGCCAGATAAGGGTCAAGATTGAAGAGAGAACTGCCTCAAATGTCTACCACGCATACTTAATTGCCTAATTGAATATTACCTGACGCACCCACAGGGAGGAGTTTTCTGCCATGTTTGAACATGGGATGTATATTGGGGGAGAGGTGGACATACCAAGGAGTTGCATGTGAGGGGCATATAGGGAAGATTGTAACCCGGAAGGGAGTGGACCAATCCATTCTCTGAAGGCTGGTACTGAGCTGATGCTGCATCAATCTGCATCAGTCTAACAGAATAAAGCTGGTCTTGCTCCTGTATTCTCTACTCCCTCTAAGGGCTGAGTCTGCTCCTGCCCAGGAATGTTTTCCATCTCCTTTGGATTCCTCAATAATAATAAACTGCCCTTGATACCTGAATTTCAGTGTCAAGCATATTTCTAACAGGATGATTTGAACCTATCTTCTGGGGTTTTTGTGAGTCTTAGATAAAATAATGTGTATAAAGGGGCTTTGCAAACTTTAAAACACTACATAAATGCTAGCAGTTATCACCATCTTCATCATTGCTTGGTGTGGAGTAAAAAATAATAAAACTACCTGTTATTCTTGAAGAGTTGAATCAACTCTAAATAATTGCAAAATACTTACCAGCCCACATTCTTTTTTGAAATCACTTTGTTCTTTTTAATGCAGAATGTTTTTTGAGATCTATTCTTTTGTACTTGCCCAACATTCATTTCCTCTTCCTGGGACTGTGTGTACTTCTAAGCATTGTTAAACACTGTTGATTTAATGAAAACAGATCTGCAGTTGTGTTTCAGGGATATCTGTGACACATTTATCCTTTAGTGTAGTGTTGTGAGTGTTTTTAAATGAAAAAAACCAGTTTACTTGAAAAATTTTTACTATTTCACAAAATATTCATCTTAGTCTCTTTTTTAGTGACCATCTTTATCAGTGGTCATATGTCTGTTTAGTTAAACTCTATCCTGAAGAAGCCCACTATTAATGTTGTCTCAATTCTACAAAAATATTTTTATTTAAAATGTGGATGCTAACAAAGATAAATAAAATATAAAGAATATATTCTTACATAAGGCATAGAGCTTTTAGCATTCAACTAAATAAGATTAAATGAATAAACAGACAAAAACATGCAAAAATACTTTTTGTTTTGTTTTCCACTTCAAAGTGTTGATAATTCTTGTCAAGAAATTGATAAGCTTTAATAAAAGCAAAAATAATTCTGGTCTCTGATAAGAATGGAAGTGATCAAATGGAAATTTTTTTCTGTCACATTTCTTATATGAAGGTTTGTATACAAGATTTAAAGACATCAAGCAAAAATATATATGGCCAAAAACCATTCTCCAATTGATAAGTTGTCAAAGGATATGAACCAACAGTTCGTGAGGAGAGAATTGAAAAATATAACAACTGTAGGAAAGAATGCTCTAAATTAGGATTTGGCAAATATGATGGGAGGGCCAAATCTGGTCTACTACCTGTTTTTGCATAGTCCTTGAGCTAAGAGTAGTTTTTACATTTTTAAATACTTTTAAACATTTTAAAATACTTTTAAATAAATACTTTTACATTTTTAAATTTTAAAATAAGTTTTTAAAACTTCATGTTGTACTATTCTAAGTACAATACCATTTTACTTAAAAATGTAAAAACCCTTCTTAGTTCATCAGCTGTACAAAAACAAGCTACAGGGTTTGGTGCTGTAGTTTCTCTGAACCTTCCTCTCAGTCACTAATAATTAAGAGAGATGCAGATCAGAACAGCTCTGAGTTTTGACTTTACACCTAGCAAATTGGCAAGGAAAAGAAAAGAAAGATATAGTCAATGACACAGGGGCTATAGAAGGAAAAGAACACTAATGTGTTTTTGGTTGAACTGTGAATTAATCGAACCATTCTGAAAAACAGTTTGGAATCATGTCAGTAAAGTGGCTGACTCCCCAAGGATGTCACCTCCAAAAAGAGAGTGTCCATGTGCACCAAAATATTTATGTTGCATTTTGTGGTAGCAAAGAACTGGAAACAAAGTAGATTTCTATCAGTTGGGGGAATGGCCAAATCGATTGTGGTTCATGACTGCAGTGGAATATTAATGAGCTGAAAGAAACAATGAATATGATGAACACAGAGAAGCATGGAAAGACTTACATGAAGTGATACAGAGTAAAGTAAGCATAGCCAGTAAAACTATCTAAATATTATTTCAACAGTGTAAATGAAAAGGTGAACAACCATAAAACATTTGAAAATGAATTTGCAGAATTACAAAGAACAAGCTTGACTTCAAAGAAGAGATATATGAAAGCACCTCTGCCTATTCCTTTGCAGAAATGGGGGGGTCGACAGATGTAATGCCAGTTTTTTCATGTATTTATCAATTTTATTGATATATATATATATATATATTATTTTTCCCCAGTTAAATGTTAAAACAATTTTTAAACATTTAAAAAAATTTTGAGTTCCAAATTTTCTGCTTCTCTCTTTCCCTTGCCTCCTCCTTCCCTGAGATAGTAAACTATCTGATATAGGTTATACATGTGCAATCACATAAAACATTTCCATATTAGTCATTTTGTACAAGAAGATTTGAATAAAAGAAGAAAGAAAGTGAAGAATAGGACGTTTTGGTCTGTATTTAGAAATTATCAGTTCTTTCTCTGGAGGCGGGTCAGTTTTATTGATTTCAATCAATCAAAATTTATTAAATCCTTGTTATATTCTAGGTGCTGTTTTAAGTGCTAGAGATACAAAAAAAAGACAAAAAAAACCACCCACTCCTGTCCCTTTGGTTTTATATATGTGGGTGTATGGATTTTCCAGCCATATATAAACCATATGTATTTTATATACACATATTTATATTGTATGTATATATTATATTTATACATAAGACAAATAAGAAATAATCAAACAGGGGAGACCCTAGCATTAAAGGGGATCAGGAAAAGCTTCTTGAAGTAAGTAGAATTTTAGTTGGGACCTGAGTGAAGGCACATAGGCCAGGACATGGAGATGAAGAAGAAAAGAATTTCAGGCATGAGAGATAATCACTAAAATGGTCAGTTGGGAGATGGTGTGTCTTGCATAATAGCAAAGAGGGTATTGTAAAGTACATGGGCTAGAATAAGGTGTAAAAAGATTGAAAAATAAGAAGGCAGATGGTTATGAAGGGCTTTCCGTGAAAAAACGGGATTTTATCTTTGATTATGGAAATGATAGAGAGTCATTGGAGTTATATTGCATATGGAAGTATCACGGTCAGACCTGATTTTTAGGAATATCAGTTTGACAAGGGAGTGGATAGGGGACTAGAGTAGATGATGAGATCACCAGGTGAAATAGTATAGAGGGAGAAAAGGTCCCAGTACAGAATCATGGGGCGGGGGGACACTCACAAATAGTGGACATGAACCAAATAAAGTTCTAGCAAAGGAGTCTGAGAAGGAACGGACCAGTAGGAAGGAGGGGAATCAATAGAGCGCTGTCATGAAAACCTGGAGAGAAGAGTATATTGACAATGTAAAAAGCTGTCAGAGAGGGCAAGAAAGATGAGGATTTAGAAAAGAACATTAGGTGTGGCCATAAAGAGATCATTGGTAACTTTGGAGAGAGCAATTTGATTTGAATGGTAAATTCAGAATACAGATTGCAGAGAGAAAAGAAGAACGTGAGAACAAAGTGAAGCGCCTGTTGTAGATGGCTTTTTAAAAGGAGTTCAGCTACAAAAGGCAGGAGAGATTTGGGTTCAGAGAACCTGGGTTCTAATCCAGGCTCTGTTACATGTGTAACTGGGTAGTCACTTAATCTTTCTGGGCCTCACTTTACTCCTATCTAAAATAGGAGCTAGATAGATTAGGTGATCTGTAATATAGAGTTCTTTGATTTACATTCTCTGATCGCCAACTTTATTTGAATTTCATATGGCTTTTCAAAAGCAGGAGGAAAATGAGTGATCCTTTGTTTCTGAACCTGACCCAAAGTTGATTAAAAGCCAGTTTTTTAATGACATATTTTGTTTTTATGTTGCCTTCATTAATTTCCAAATATATTTCTCTCCTACCTTGTCCAGAAAGTGAGCCAGCCACTCCTTGTTAAAAAGAATAAAAAAGAAAATGAGGAAAAAAGTTACCCAGCAAAACCACTCAATACATCCATACACTTTGATAAGATATGCGATATTTAACATCCATAGTCTCCCATCTTTATAACTCTTAACTCTTCTTGGGACCAAACGTGGCCATTATAACTAGACAATTTTCATTTTTCATAATAACTAACCTGGTGATAGTGAGGTAACAGTGTACATATTTCTGTGCAGAAAGCATTCACTTGACTTCTTAGAGACACATGTCTTCATCCATCAAGTAACAATGAAGCATATCTAGGCAAGACTACCTCACAGGACTGTTGTGAAGACCCAGTGAGTTAATGTACATGAAAGTGTACTATTAGCTTGATTACCATGCTTGCCTGGAATGTGAGCATAGCTAGGGAGCATTGTAGATGTTGACATTGATCCCTTTTGAATTAAAAATATGCTAAACCTTAAAACTGGATGTCATTTAACATATGAATGAAAAGTAATGCCATAAAACAGATGCTCGAAATTACAGAATCTGGGGGAGAAACACAGTAGGAACTTTTGTAATTGGAGGTGAAAGGCTGAAATTTCAAGCTATTAGAATCATATTGGGAAGACAAAGAATTGCATTAGTTTTTGAGTCAAAAGAGCATTTAGGTAAGGAAGTGAACTCAATTCATTAAACATTTCAAAGTCTATACCATGTGCAAAGAACTGTGGGAGGTTCTGGGGATACAGAATATAAAATGAAACCATCCTTGGCCTCAAGAAAAGATCATTCTGGAATTTTGAAATTTAGAAGTGGTATGTACCTCCCTCCCTGTGCAGAAGTAGAGAATTGTGGGTATGGAATGAATATTAGGGCATATACTATTAGACTTGGTTGGTGTATTGGTTAGTTTTGCTGAACTGCGTCCTCCTTTTTTAGAAAAAAATATTCTTAATAAGGGAAGGCTTTCTGTGGAGGGGAAGGAGAGGAACTTATTTGGAAATAAAGGTGATAGATTGAATTTTAAAAAAATCATTTATTAAGGACTCACTATGTGCAAATTACTATGGTAAGTGCTAGGGATGAAAACAGAATAGCAAGACAGTCTGTCTTCTCAGGGAGCTCACTTTTTAATAGGGGGAGATAATACATATAATAGGTTTCAGCTCCAAGTCAAATGGGAAAGCCCAGTGTCCGTTAGGGTCCACCAGTAAAGCAGATAAAGGTATCTTCTTTATTGTATTTCCACTACTGATCCATTACTGATGTTGGACCCTTTGCTCCAGGGCTGAGGACTTTCATGATGAGACTTTTCTGGGCCTTCAATTGCTGTAACATGCCGCCCCTCCAAAACAAAACAAAACCAAAACAACATTTAAAAATATTTTATTTTTTCCAATTATATCTAAAAACAGTTTTTTAATATTTTAAAAAGGTTTTGAGTTCCAAATTCTATCCCTTTCTGCCTTGTCACAGCCCTCCTTGAGATGGCTAGCAATCTGATATAGAGGTACAATCATGTAAAATGTATTTCCATATGAGTCATTTTCTGGAAGAAAACTCAAGCCCCAAAAGAAAGAAAGAGTGAAAAATAGTATGCTTCTATCTGTATTGACACCATCAGTTTTTTCTCTGGATACGGATAGAATTTGTCATCATGAGTCCTTCGGTATTGTCTTGGATCGTTGTATTGCTGAGAATAGCTAAATCATTCACAGTTGTTCATTGTACAACGTTGCTGTTGCTGTGTACAGTGTTTTCCTGGTTCTGCTCATGTAGCTCTCCATTAGTTATGTAAGTCTTTCCAGGTTTTTCTGAAATCGTCCTGCTTATCAATTCTTATAGCACAATCCATTACAATCCTGTACCACCACTTGCTCAGCCATTCCCCAATTGATGGGCATCCCCTCAATTTCTGATTTTTAGCCACCATACTCACTTCTATGAATATTTTGTACAAATAGATCCTTCCCCTCCCCTGCTTTTAAAAATCTCTTTGGAATACAGACTTAATAGTGGTATTGCTAGGTCAAAGGGTATACACAGTTTTATAGCCCTTTGGGCATAGTTCCAAAATGCTCCCCAATTGGTTGGATCAGTTCACAAGTCTACCAACAGTGCATTAGTGTCCCAGTTTTCCCACATTCCCTTCAACATTCATAATTTTCCTTTCTGTCATATTAGCCAATCTTATAGGTATGAGGTGGTAGCTCAGAGTTTGCATTTTTCTAGTCAGTAGTGATTTAGAGCATTTTTTCCAAATGGCTATAGCTAGCTTTAATTTCTTCATCTGAAGACTGCCTGCTTATATCCTTTGACCATCTATCAATTGGGGAATGACTTGTATTCTTATAAATATGACTCAGTTCTCTGTATATTTGAGAAATGAGGCCTTTATCAGAAATAGTTGCTGAAAAAAAATTTCCCCCAGTTTTCTGTTTTCATTCTAATCTTGGTTGCATTGGTTTTATTTGTGCAAGCCCTTTTTAATTTAATATAATCAAAATTATCCATTTTACATTTCACAATGCCCTCTTTTGCTTGGTCTTAAATTCTTCCCTTATCCATAGATCTGGGAGGTAAATTATTCCATGTTCCCCTAATTTGCTTATGTTATCACTCATGTCTAAATCATGTATGTACCCATTTTGACATTACCTTGGTATATAATGTGAGATGCTGGTCTATATCTGATTCCTGCCATACTATTTTACAATTTTCCTTGCAGTTTTTGTCAAATAGTGAGTTCTTGTCCCAAAAGTTTAGATTTTTGCCTTGATCAAAACTAGATTATGTTGATCAAACACTAGATTATTACTATGTATTACTATCACTAATCTGTTCCACTGATTCACCACTCTGTTGATGCTTACTGCTTTATAATACAGTTTGAGACAAGGTATAGCTAGGCTACCTTCCTTCACATTTCTTTTTCATTGATTCCTTTAATATTCTTGACCATTTGATTTCCAGATGAATTTTGTTACTAATTTTTTTCAGTTCTATAAAAATGTTTTTGGTAGTTCGGTATGGCACTGAATAAATAAATTAATTTAGGTAAATTTGTCATTTTTATTATATTGACTCAGACTGCTCCTGAGCATTTAATATTTTTCCAATTGTTTAGATCTGACTTTATTTGTGTGAAAAGTATTTTGTAATTGTTTTCATATAGTTCTTGGGTTTGTTTTGGCAGGTACACTCGAGCATTTTATATTGTATGTAGTTATTTTAAATGGAATTTCTCTTTCTAGCTCTTCCTACTGGACTTTGTTGGTACTATATAGAAATGTAGATTATTTATGTAGGTTTATTTTATATCCTGCAACTTTGGCAAAGTTGTCAATTATTTCAAGTAGTTTTTTTAGTTGATTCTCTAGGATTCTCCAAGTATACCATCGTATTATCTTCACAGAGTGATAGTTTTGTTTCCTCATTGTTTATTCTAATTCCTTCATTATTTTTCTTCTTTTATTGCTATAGCTAGCATTTCTAATACAATATTGAATAATAGTGGCAATAATAGGCATACTTGCTTTACCCCTGATCTTATTGGGAAGGCTTCTACCTTTTCCCCATTACAGATAATGTTTACTGATGGTTTTAGATAGATTTTAAGGCAAGCTCTATTTAATCCTATGCTATAGTGTTTTTAATAGGAATGGGTGTTGTATTTTGTCAAAGGCTTTTTCTGCATCTATTTTGGTAATCATATAATTTCTGTAGGTTTTGTTATTGATATGGTTACTTATGTTGACAGTTTTCCTAATACTGAACCAGTCCTGCATTGCTGGTATAAATCTCACCTGGTCATAGTGTATGATCCTGGTGATATATTGCTGTAATATGTTTGCTAGTATTTTATTTAATTTTTTTTGCATCAATATTCATTGGAGAAATTTGTCTATGGTTTTCTTTCTCTGTTTTGGCTCTTTCTGGTTTAGGTATCAGTACTATATTTTTATCATAAAAGGAATTTGGTAGTACTCTTTGCATATTTTTCCAAACAGTTTCTATAGTAATTGTTCTTTAAATGTTTGGTAGAATTTGCTTTGGTAGAATCCTTCTGGTCCTGGGGATTTCTTTTCTTAGGGAGTTCATGGCTTGTTCAATTTCTTTTCTCTTCTGTTAATCTGGGCAACTTATATTTTTGTAAATATTCTTATATTTTGCTTAGATTGTCAGATTTCTTCATATAATTGGTCAAAATAGCTCCTAATAATTGCTTTAATTTCCTCTTCTTGGTGGTAAAGTCACCTAATTTGGTTTTCTTTTCCCCCTTTTTTAATCAAATCAACCAAATGGTTTATCAATTATTGGTTTTTTTTTCATGAAATCAGCTTCTAATTTTATTAGCCCAATGGTTTTCTTCAATTTTGTTAATCTCTCCTTTGGTTTTCAGGATTTCCAATTTGGCATTTAGTTCAGCATTTTTAATTTGTTCTTTTCCTAGTTTTTTTAGTTGCACGTCCAGTTGATTGATCTGCTCTTTCTCTATTTTATCGGTGTAAGTATTTACAGATGCAAATTTTTTCCCAAGTACTGTTTTGGCTGCATCTCATAAATTTTGGTATGTTCTCTCACTGTTATCATTCTCTTTAATGATTATAGTTTCTATGATTTGTTCTTTGGCCCACTTATTCTTTAGGATTAGGTTATTTAGTTTCCAATTAATTTTAATCTACCTTTCCACTGCCTGTTATTGAGTATAGTTTTTATTGCATTATGATCTGAAAAGGATGGATTTAATATATTTTTTTTTTGCATTTGGTTGTCTGATTTTTATACCCTAATAATTTGGTCAGTTTTTGTGTAGGTGCTATGGAATGGTGAGAAAGAGGTATATTCCTTTCTATTCCCATTCAGTTTTCTCCAGAGTTCTATCATATCTAACTTTTCTAAAATTCTGTTCACCTCCTTAATTTCTTTGTTGTTTATTTTTAAATTAGATTTATCTAGTTACAAGAGGGGAAAATTGGGGCCCCCCACTAGTATAGTTTTACTGTTTCTACCTATAAATCATTTAGCTTCTCCTTTAAAAATACAGATGCTATGTCATTTGATGCATATATGTTTAGTATTGATTTAACTTCATTGTCTATGATACCTTATCTTTTTTAATTAACACCAAGCTTTTGGTTTGTCTGAGATCATGATTGCTACTCCTGCTTTTTTTTTTTTTTACTTCAGTTGAAGCAAATATATTCAGCTCCAGCCCCTTACTGCTACTCTGTGTGTGTCTCTGTGTTTCAGATATGATTCCTGTAAAAAACACATTATAAGGTTCTGGTTTTTAATCCGTTCTGTTATCTGCTTCCTTTTTTATTGTTGAGTTTATCCTATTCACATTTATAGTCATGATAATTAACTGTGTATTTCCCTCTATCCTATTTCCCCCTGTTTATCCTTCTTTCTCTCTCACCTTTCACCTTGTCCCCCTTCATTAGTGTCTTCTGACTACCACCTCCTCCAATCTGCCCTCCCTTCTATCAGTCTCCCCGCCCCCCCCCCCCTTATTCTTCCCTATAGGGCAATGTAGATTTCTATATCCAACTGCGTCTGTGTGCTATTCCCTATTTGAGCCAATTCTGGTGGAAATAAAGTTCAAGTGTTCCTGTCCCCCACCTGCACTCTTCTGCTCCACTCTTTCAAGCCTCTTTTATGTGAGATGATGTACCCATTCTTTCTTTTCTCAGTGCAGTCTTCCTTGTTATCCCTTAACTTTTTTTTTTATATCATCCCATCATGGTCAACTCACACTTGTACCCTCCATCTCTGTATACTCATTCTAATTGCCCTAATAGTGATAATGTTCTTGAGCGTTACAAGTATCATCTTCCCATGTAGGAATATAAACAGTTTAACTTTATTGAATCTCTTGTTTTCTCTTTCCTGTTCACCTTTTTTATGCCTTTTTTGTGTTTTGTATTTGAAGATCAAATTTTTTGTTTAGCTCTAGTCTTTTAATTAGTAATGCTTGAAAGTCCACTCCATTTCATTAAATGTCCATTTTTCCACCCTGAAGGATTATACTTAGTTTTGCTGGGTAGGTGAATCTTGGTTTTAATCCAAGCTCCTTTGCCTTCTAGAATATCATATTCCAATGTAGATGCTACTAAATCCTGTGTAAGCCTGACTGTGGCTCCATAATATTTGAATTGTTTCTTTCTGGCTGCTTGCAGTATTTTCTCCTTGACTTGGGAACTCTGAAATTTGGCTATAATATTCCTGAGAGTTTTCAAGAATAACCAATTTAAAAAAAATTGGAGAAAGTATTATAAAGGAAATATTAATTAAATAATAAAGGAAATATTAATTAATCCCTCAATATGGAAGGACCCAGAGAGATTCATCTGGTTCAACCTTCTCATTTTATAGATGAGGAAACTGAGGCCCAAGTATATGAGGTGACTTTCCTCAGGGTAGGGTTGCACAGAAAGTACAGAAGAGTGGGATTCTAACCTTGATGCTAGGCCTCTAGTTTCAGCGCTCTTTGTACTAGATTAGGCTGCCTCCATCAATAGAGCTTTGCGGTCCTGAAAATAAAAAGGAGTTTTTTCATTAAAATATTTTTACATGACAACTTGAGCAAGATGGAGAAAGAATGTGCATGTCTTGCTGTGCGCACAATTTTACTTTGCAGCATGTAGTTATAAGAAGCCTTCCCTGAAGGCGTTGTCAAGACAAGAATTACTCTTGTCTCCCTGGGACTCATCCACTCTCTATTTTTTCCATTCTTTTTGCCCACTTGCTTTCTGTCTGTCTGTCTGCAGGTGTTTGCGTCTTGTGAGGGATCATGCTGGTCCTCCGCCTTCTTGTCAAGTTTTAGAATTGCTGAAGGGGAGGGTGCCCAGATGGAGGGCCCGCACGTGGATCCTTTCATTGGTTCTTGAAGCAGGGGGGAGGCAGATGTGGGATTGTATTTGCTCATGCTTAGTGAAAAGAGAGGGGATGTGATAGTTGAGCCCAGCTCTTTCTCTCCTCAATGCTCCCTGCCCCCCCAAAAAAACTTTTTTATATAGTTGAAATAAGATTAAAATGAACGTTGTTGACACCCTTGTAGAGGGAAGGAAGTCACAAACCTTGCCTTTAGAGGGGCATACGTATAAGGGGAAGGGACAGTCAGTCACAAACTCTGCCTTTGTTCATTGCTTATAATCGATGAGCTTTTATTAAGTGCCCATATAGCATTGTGCTAGGTGGTGAGGGTAGAGATATGGAAATGAAACAGCTGCCACCCTCAAGGAACTTACCTTTTATTGCTGAAGACAACATATATAAACAGAATATATATGAGGCAATTAGAAGGTAATTTAGGGAAGGAGGGCACGAGGACCTTGGTGGATTGGGAAACCCTTCACGTAGAAGCTGCTCTTTGAGCTGAGGCAGGAAGGAAACATGGGATTTGTGTGTGTGTGTGTGTGTGTGTGTGTGTGTGTGTGTGAGAGAGAGAGAGAGAGAGGGAGAGACTATATGTCTCTGTGTGTGTGTGGGGGGGAGGGTCAAGAAATGTCTGCTAGCTCTCTACTTTCCTACCTTAATACCCTCTATTCTGATTCTTGCAGGGCCCTACTTCCTGTTAACTTGAGGGAAGGGGACCAGCATTTATTACTATGTCATATTACTGTGTAGTAAATGGCACTGTGCTGAGAACTTTACAGTTGTTATCTTATTTGATCCTTACAACTGCCCTGAGGTAGGTACTGCTATTATCCTTATTTTGCAGTTGAAGAAACTGAGGCAGACAGAGGTCATGTGATGCCCAGAGTCACACAGCTAATAAGTATATAAGACTGAATCTGAACTTGGGTCTTCCTGACTCCAGGCCCAGCTGTCTATCCACTGTATTGCCTAGCTGCTTTGAATAGTGGTGTCTTCTCAAGTGGCACTTCTTAAACTGTGGGTTTAACAGTAACAGTAAAAGGTTTCTGAACACACATTGACCAAAAATTAATTTAAAATCCAACGTGTAATGAATCCAAGGTGTTTCTGGCAGTGCTTGCCCATGTTGCATCTTGCAGCTTCATTGCAGTTTTGGTTCTGGCCATGCATCGCCAATAAACACCACCGAAACACAAAAAGGAGTCGCGCGTAGAAAGAAGCCCTGGGAAGGGGGTGCATTTATTCCCTTACTCCTTGGTTTTCCAAGCCGCTTAAGTGGAACAGGATCTATTCATCCAGTCCTGGAATAAGAAAGCACAGTGCTTGGCATCTGACTACTTGAGTATACTAGGAATGTTGATTTGTTAAATTACTGCTTTTGACACAAGCGAGTATCAATGAGACTCTGGGAACATGCTTGGCCCCCTTCTCTCTTTGGCTTTTTTCTTAGAGATGCCTGAGGTTGATCGCAACTAATTTCAGTTAGGTTTTGAGCCCAGAAGTGGAGGTCCTGGTAGCCTGCTGCCTAGAGGTAGTAGAGAGAGTTCTCTACCTGGAGTCAGAAATACCCAAATTCAAATCTGAAATCAGACATTTAATGGCTGAACAAGTCACGAAACCTCTGCCTCAGTTTCCTTAACTATAAAAATTGGAATAATAATTAATAGCACCTACAGCCCAGTGTTGTTGTGAAGATAAACGATGGTAAGCCACTTTGCAAACCTTAAAGGGCTACATAAAGTAAATGCTAGCTCTTATGAAGTGAGGGAGGAGAGATAGCCTCTGGCCCCACTCCTGAAAATAGCAATACTGAGGCGTGCCGTCCCCATCTACTTTACATGGATCTTGTGTTTACCTATTTTGGTACATGTGTCTTCCTTATTAGAATGTTGTAATTGTTACCTTCTACCTGCTTTACATGTGTCTTGTTTATATATATATATATGTTTTGGTATATGTTGTCTTCCCCATTAGAATGTAATTTCCATGAGGGCAGGGTATATTTTTGCCCTTTGTGTCTCCCTAGTGCTAGGCACAGTGTCTGACACATAGTAGATATTTAATAAATGCTTATTGACTGACTGACTGGGACCTGGTAATATCGTTTAAGAAATACTTATTAGGTGATCGAATACAGGCCTCTTCTCAGATGAGAGAGACAATAGGAAATGCTATCATTTAATGTTTTAGAGCTCTAGGCAACTCTAAGAAAATAAGTCGCAAGGAGGGTGTTTGTACCTACATTTAGGGCAAGGATTCTTAACTGTTTTTGTGTCATGGATGCCTTTGGAAGTCTGGTCTATAGACCCTCTCCTAGGATAATGCCTTAAAATGTATAAAACATAGCACATAAAGGGAATCCATTATATTAAAATGCAATTATCAAAATATAGTAAAAAAAAAAAACACCCAGCAACTTCACAGACCCTCTAAGGTAAGAAGTTAGGAAAAATGGATGCTATTCTAGCAATACCAGTAGCTCATAGTTACACAGTGCTTTAATTTTAGAAAGCACTTTATATATGTTATCACATTTCCTTCTCATTACAACCCTGGTAGGTGTGTACTAATAAGAATTTTCTTTCTCTTTTACTAATGACCTATTCACGGTTCCAGTTAGTAAATGGTTGAGGTGAGATTCAAACCACATCCCTCCTATCTTAAGTGAATAGTAAATGAAAAATGTTTTTTAAGACCTTAACATGTGCCAAGCATTGTGCTAATAAAAAAGTGAGATACTTCCTTTTCTCAAGGAACTTACATAAATAAGGAGAGACAACCCACATAAAAGAATGATGATGGCCAGGGACTGGAGTTTTAGTCTGAGGCATTATCAGGATACTGCACGGGGCCTCAAAGGAATCCATTGCCTGGCCCTTTCCAGAGCAACAGGAGTATTGATTTGATTGTGGTTTCTAGTAGAAAAGCCCATGAGGCTCTGGCCTAGGCCTTCTTTTCTCTCTATACTATTTCACATGGTGATCTCATTAGCTCCCATGGATTCAATTATCATCTGTATGCTTATGATTCCCAAATCTACTTTTCCAGCTCTAATTTCTCTGCTGACCTTCAGTCTCATATCTCCACTGCCTATTAGACATCTCAAACTGTATATCCTTCCAGATGTCTTAAACTCAACATGTCCAAAACTGAACTCATTATCTCTCTCCCCAAGTCATCCCCTTATTCCAAATTCAAGGACAAGCCATCCTCCCAGTAGCCTAGGCTGGCAACCCAGGTGTCTTACTTTACTACTATTGATATCAACTTCATACCATCTTGAATATGCCCCTTTCTCTCCTTTGACATTGCCATCCCTCTGGTACAGTATAGGCCCTCAACTCCTCATGCCTGGACTGTTGAAACAGCCTGCTGGTTTGTTTCTTTCCACTTGTCCCGAGTCTCTCCCTATTCCAGTCCATCCTCCACTCAACTGTCAAAGTAATCTTCTGAAAGCACAGGAAAGGTAACCATGTTAAACCCCCATCCCACCCCCTCCCCAGTTTTTTTTTTTTTTGGTAAACTCTAGTGGCTCCTTAACACTTCCAGTATCAAATATAAAGTCCTCTGTCATTCATAACCTGAAACCCTTCCTATCCCCCCCACCCTTTTCAGTATTCTTACACTTTAATACCCCATTACCCCCTAGGTACTCTATAATCCAATGACATTATCACAGTCCCTTAGCTGTTCCTAGAACAAGACTCTCTCTTCCCACTCTTAGCATTTTCTCTGGTTGTTCCTCATGCCTAGAATGCTTTCCCTCCTTTTCTCTGCCTTCTGGTCTCTTTGGCTTCATTCAGGTTCCAAGCAGCTAGGTGGCACAGTGTATAGGCCTAGAATCAGGAGAACCTGAGTTCAAATCTGGCCTTAGATACTAAGTGACAACCTTGGGCAAGTCACTTAACCTTGTTTGCCTCAGTTTCCTCAGCTCTAGGAAAACATGAAATGGGGTCATAAAGAGTCAGAAATGACTGAACAACAATAAAAAATTCTGGACTTGGAGTCAGGAAGACCTGAGCTCAAATCCTGCCCCAGATGCTTACTGTGTGATCCTGGGCAAGGGATGTAATTTCTCTCAGCCTCACTTCTCTCATTGGTAAAATGGGTATTATAATAATAACACCTACCTCACATGGTTCTTGTGGGGGGGGGTGTGGTGCTATCAAAAAAGATTATATATAAAGTAATTTGTAAACCTTAAAGCACTATATAAATACTAACCAGCTAGCTAGAAAACAACAAACTTGAAACAGTCCCTGTCTAAAAGAGCATGCATTCTCTTGCAGAGGTACAATAAATGAATAAAGTATAATAAAATTACCAGGTATACGTCAGACAGAGTTCTAGGAAAAAAGCAAACAAACCTGAGATGGGAGAAGTCACTAACAATTGAGGGAGACCAGGGAAGGCTTCATGGAGGAGGTAGTACCTGAGGTGGTGATAAGGAAGGGAACACATTCCAGGTATGATGTGAACTCATAGAGGTCATGGTTAGAAAATCTTATTGAATCCAGTTTTGGCTAGAATGTCTAATATGTGAAGGGGGTGCCTTTTAATGCTAGGCAGAGTTGTTTGTATTCGAAATCAGAGGCAATAGGAAACCCCCCAAAGTGTCTGTTTATTTTTTTAGCTGAGTTGATATTTTGCCAATTATGTGAAGGATGGATTGGAAACGGGAGACAGGAGACAAGGAGACCACTTAGGAGGTTATGAGAATAGTCTAGTTTAAGGAAAGGTGATGAGGGGCCTGGCTTAGGGTAGTGACTCTGTGAGTTTAGACTATAAGAAAGATTCAAAGGATAGTGTGAAGCTAGAATCCACAAATTATTTGATATGGGAGAGAGAAGAGTTGATGATGACCCTAAGGTTATGAACTTGGACTGGGAAGGATCTCTGAGATCCTTTCCATCTTTAATGATCTATGACTCTACTATGTGTGTGTATGTGTATATGTGCGAACATGTATGTATGTATGTGCTCATGCTGGTATAAATTATTTCATTAAAACAGATTAACAGATAGTTGAGTATAAATAATAATTGACATTTATATAGAGCTTTAAGTTTTACAAAGTGCCTTATAGGCATTAGCTCATTTTATTTGGTTGTTTATATGAGTGTAGATACATTAAGCAGAGGATGGATGATGACCTGTCAGATATATTGTATAAAGGATGCCTGTGTTGGGCTGGACTGTGTAACACTAGAGTTTTATGGAGCATATGCGTATACTTCAATATTTTAAAAGACTTCAGATTTTATCTGCGTGTGGACTATATAGATTATAAGTTCCTGGAGGGCAGGGGCTGTTTAATTTTTGTCCCTATAGCCCCAGCAACTAGTATAGTGCCTGTCATATAGTACTTAATGCTTGTTGATTGATTCACATATCTAAACCTTCCATACCTTAATCCGTGATTATAAGTACTTTCTATGGTCAAATACATTTTTCTTCTGATGAGCCTCTTAGATAACATTCATACTTTATCTATACAGGCCCAGTCTGACTCTAGGTTTGTATTATTTTTCAGTTTGTACTGTTTTAGCAATTTCTTCCTGAATGTGGGGTTGACACCAGTGGTGTGTAGGCAAATGTTTAACAACTAGATCTACGGGGGAAAAAAGTACACTCAATCCACTTTTAAGTTTAAGCCACATTATTAACATTTTCTTTATCAATTTCTTGAATCTAGACAATCAGTGAAATAATAAATTAAACCCTGATGGGAAGCGTTTGTGATTTCCAAAGTCTAAATGCTCACACTGAAAATTTAATGATTGGCCCTCGCAGGCCACTTCAAACTCTTGCTTGTTTCCCCACCACCTTGAACCACTGAAGTAAGCCTTTAGCGTAAGATTTGGTGTATTTGTATTTGAAATCATACATTCTCTCTGATTAAGTAATATTGGTCTCCTTGCTGTTCCTAGAACAAGACACTCCATATCCTGGTGCCGGGCATTTTCGCCGGCAGTCTCTCATCCCTGGAATGTTCATTACCTCTTCAGCTCTGCCACCTGGCATTCTTCAAGACCCACCTAAAATCCTACCTTCTATAAGGAATTGCTTTTGGGTCTTTAATTCTAAAGCTGTCCCTCTGCTGATGTTTCCTCTTTATGCTGCCTATAGCTTGTTTTGCTTAGTAGTTTGTCGGTTGGCTCTTCCAATAAACTCTGAACCCTTTGAGGGCGGGGACTGGCTTTTGCTTTTCTTGGTATCCCCAAGTACCAGTATCATTACCAGTTTTCTTGGTGAGGGCAAGGTCATTGACAGAGTACCTATATGGACTAAGAGTTGTCTTTGTACAGATGAAAAGGATTGGGTAGAAACTATATCTTCAACCTTGACTATGTGTCATAGCGTCATAGAATTTGAGCAGAAAGAGACCTTAAAAGCCATCTAATGTACGTCACTTACAAGATGAGAAAATTGAGGCCCTGAGAAGTTGTAACTTTCCCATGGTTACAGAGGTGGTACGTGGCATAATGGGGATTTGAACCAAGGTTTCCTGACTCCTGAGTCGGAACTCTTTTCATAGCACCTCTTTGCCTCTTGCAAATATAAATAATGACAGGAATTGAGCATGAGTGTGTGGGTAATTATGAGTGAACTACCATCGCTACTTGGGGTGAAAAATGTGCATGCCCTCGCTGTAATAGGTTGGTGGGATTGTTTATATCAGAATGTTTATATCAATGTTTATATCAGAAAAGGTTTCAGCATCATTACAATAATGATACTATAATGAAGTTACAATAATTATAATATAAGAAAGGAATAAGCGTTGCTTATTTCTTGTATGGCTGCTTTCTTTTGGGCTTCGAGTAAAATTCTCAGTTTGATTGGATTCCTTCCAACCAGATGACTAGACATATCTGTTGTTTACAACTCGGTTTTATGTTATGTTTAATTAACTCTAAAACCAATCTTGAAGGTTACTGAGAATGACCTTGTGTTACATCAAACCCTTCTGTGCTTCCGAGTACATTCTCCTACAGAACTCTGGCAAGCAGTAAATTTACCATGCCTCTAAACCCTCCCACTCAGTTACGAACAGTCAGTCTTCTTTATTACTTGTATCTAATTGTAAACACACCCACTTCAGAAGTACAGCGCAAGCCAATTTTTTTTTTTAATCCTTGCAGACCTCAGTTTTGTCACAGTCAAGAAACAAGGGGCTGTTGTCTTGTTTCTTTCTGGCTGCCTTGTTTGTGTTAACTATCTGTTTAGGGTGCTTGCCCACAGGGTTAGTAGTTCAGCAGGTGGGTTTTCTTGTCTCGGCTGGTGCTAGGAACAGCACCATTCAGGAGAAGAGTAAGTCTGAGGGGAGGAAAGTGTCCCAGGACTTGGGCTTCTGTGCTTCTTCCCTCATTCTCTCAATTTTGGACACCATCCAATCCAGAATTTGTTTTCTTGCCTCTGAAACTACCACTTCAGGATGATGAATCCTCTCCTGGCCTCATCTCTGGCCTTCTGTTGTGTTAGGAAGTCAGAGGCTAGCAGAGGTTAAAGTAACATGGGAAAAAATTACCATCACCTCACAATTTTATTCCAAACAGAAGCAAGTGTTTGTAAGGTGAAGGCAGCCCAAAGGGACTACGGTATTTGTCCAATTTTTCCAACTTCCCTTTCCATTTTAAAGCAAACTGATTTTGGGGGAGAGCATATATATATATATATATATACACACAGAGTTGGTTTAAAATGTTGGGGAAATTCATAATATGCTAGGATGCAGAGCTAGATGGGATATTAGAGACCTGGGGTTCTTCTCCTGGGGTCCAGGAACTTGTATGAAAAAAAATTTGATAACTGTTTTAAAGTAGTTGGTTTCTTTTATAGTCCTGTGCATTTTATTTTATTCATTTACAAACATGACTCTAAGAAAGGGTCCATGGGCTCACTAGACTGTCACAAAGAAAGTCAAAAAACCCTGTTCTAGTTCAATCACAAACCCAGGTCCCTTTACTCATTGTGTTTCACTAGTAGGTCCAATTTGACATGCTTTTGTTTTCTTTATCTAAAGGCTTAGAAAAGTAAAAAATGTAGAAAACACTGTGGACTTTCTTATATCCTTGCTTTTGCTTTTTTTTTTTCTTTACACATCTGATTTACTTTCTGCCTAGGGCCTAGGAGGGTTTCCTCAGGCTGCCTTATCACCCTAAGTGTAGGAGGCTTAACTGCTGCTATTTCTTTTTTGCTGCCATTTTACTCTGGTTTCATCAGGAATATTTGCATTTCTGGCATGATGATGTGGATAAAACTTTGGCGTCAATAGGTCTAGGTTCAAATCCTGGCTCAGACATTTACTGTGTGAGCACAGGTTATGATCTTCGGCCTCTCCCAACCTGTTTTCTTATCTTAAAATGGGAATAATACTACTTGTAATGCATCTCTCTCAGGACTACTTTGAGGAAAGCACTTTGTAAAGTGTAAGATGCTATACAAATATGAATTATTAATATTATTATAAAAAACTACTTTCTGGTAATCTGTAAAATCATGACTCTGTTGTCACTGGAACTAGTGGTCATCTTGGGCAAGTTTCTTGCACTTTCTGAGTCTGACTTTTCTCATCTGTAATATGAAAAGGTTGGATTAGACAGAATGGACAAAATGTTGGACTTGGAATTAGGTATACCTGAATTTGAATCCTTCCTCAAACATTTGCTAGCTATGTGACCCTCAGAAAGTTATTTAAATATTCTTAGCCTCAGTTTCTCCATCTGTAAAATGGATATGTTGAAAGCTTATTTTACAAGGATAATTGTGAGGGTCAAATGAGATAATATTTGCAAAGCATTTCATAAACTTTAAAGAGCTATTTTGTTCTTCAGTCATTTTTCAGTCATGTCTGACTCTTTGTGACCCCATTTGGGATTTTCTCACTAAAGATATTGGTTTGCCCTTTCCTTCTCCGGCTCATTTTACAGATAAAGAAACTGAGGCAAACAGAGACCGGATTTGAACTCCAGATGGGTCTTCCTGACTCCAGGCCCGGTACTCTATCCATTCCATCACCTACCTGCCTTTAAAGAGCTGTATAAATGTTAAAAATTTCTGCTGCTGCTGTTGTTGTTATAAGCTAGAAGAGGTCTTAGAGGTCATATATACAACCCTCTCATTTTACAGATGAGGACTATGGCCCTGAAAATGACTTATACAAGAACACCAGTGATCAAGCCAGGATTCAAACTCAGGTCCTCTGATTGCAGATCTGTAGCTCCTTTCACTGCTCCACAGGGCTTCCCTTGGCCTTATTTCCAAGGACTCTTCCAGTTCAGACTGAACTTTGCAAATATACACTATCAGTAGTATTGTAATGGGGCACAGTGGATAGAGTGTTGAGTCTGGAGACAAGAAGACTCATCTTCCCAAGTTCAAATCCAGTCTCCAACACTGGCTGTGTGAGCCTTAGGCAAATGACTTAATCTTCTTTGCCTCAGTTTCCTCATTTGCAAAATGAGCTGGAGCAGGAAATAGCAAACCTCTCCATTATCTCTGCCAAGAAAACCCCCAAAATGGGGCCACGAAGAGTCGGACATGACTGAAAAATTACTGAGCAACAACCTTATTATAATCTAAGCCCTTTCTTTAACCCCAGATTCTTGAAGTGTTTCTGCCCAGCCTTTCTGGGATTTTTTTTTTCCTCCCTGGGAGAAGCTCTGCCTTAGCTGAATTTCAGTAACAGCGCTGGATTCCTGGTTGAAGGGTTTGTCACAGTAGCAAAAATACTTGCAATATTTTCTTTAAAAAAAAAAACCAGACAAACAAACCAAACCAAACAAATAAAACTCTAGCGTGTGGGCTGACATTTACTGATGGCTGCTCAGTTAGGCAGTATGGGTATTGGATTTGTGGTTGCCAGCTGGAAGACAGATTCCAAATGAGTAACAGAGTTGTTTCATTTTGCTTTTGAAGTAATCTATTTTGTCATGTGAATCTGGCCTGAGCCAAGTGATAACAAACCACTAGGTAGCCCTGAGGCTTCTTTCTTGGGAACCTAATTAAAAGTGTTGTGACCTGCATTTCCCAGGCAGGACAGTGATGTCAACTTAGACCTGTCGCTGCAAATGATCATAGCTCCCTTTTTATATTGTACTTAGAGCACAAGGTAAATGACTCACGCTTCTGCCTTAGATGGATCCGAGCCGCCTGGGAAAGCTAGAACTGGAAGCCAGATTTTTCAGATCCCCATTCCAGAACCTCTCTTCTGTCTCACAGTACAAACGAGACATGACTCTTGATAAAGTGGATGGACACATCTCAGGAGGAAGACCCGAGTTTATATCCTGCCACATACAGTACTAATTGTGCAACCCAAGTCAAGTTGTCTCTATCTGCTTCAGTTTCCGTGCTTGTAAAATGGGGACGATAATAGTACCAACCTTTTAGGGTTGTTGTGACTGTCATCAAATAGGATATTTGTAAAGTGCTTCACAAATTTTAAAGCATTACATTCAAAAAAAAAGTGTGTGTGTGTGTGTGTGTGTGTGTGTGTGTGTGTGTGCGCGCGTAAAGCTAGCTATTAAGAACTATGCTGGAGAAATTTTGTCACTTATTGTTTTCAACGAATAGTGAGGTTGGGAAGTGTTTTTGTTTGGCTTTTTGCTTCTAAAGGTCCAAATTGAAGATCTTTTCTCCAGTCTAGTTACTAAAGTTTTGACTCTGGAATATATCTCATTTGTCAAGTGCATGAGGATTGACACTGCCATCAAATACATGGGGATCGACACTGCCATCAAATACATATGGCTGTTGAGAGAATAAACAGACATCATCATTATCTTTTAGTAATATACTTTCCCAGTATTTCCTGAACATACTGTATGTGAATGATAAGTCAGCTACTTGTGAATTTTACTCAGAATAAAATTTATATCTTAAATGGAAGTGAGCACTGTTTTTTAGGACGGTTGGGAGGAAAGCTTTTTGTAAATCTTTAAGCTCAATTTAAATGTAAGAAATAATAATAATAATTACCATCACTTTCTTTTCCAGTGAATTCCAGGTCTTTAACCCTTTCCTTTGGTTATTCTGTCACCAACTATGACCTATAAGATAACCAAGGATTTATAATTGATCTATCCTATAGGGGCCTGGGAATGGTATGGTCCTTAAAGACAGATGACTGCGTACAACATAATTGCCATTTTGAGTTCTTTTTGTCTTTTAGCTCCTTCAGAGAGGACAGATGTGTACCTTTAAAGCCTCGCCTCTCCTTTTAGCCCTCAAAGGTGAGCTTGGTAAGGGGAGTTTCCAGAAGGGTGTGCCAAGTCAGAGGTAGATAAGATAGAGATTAGAGAGAAGGGGAGGAGTAAACAAATTAGGAGACTTCTTGGCCTGACCTGAGATCAGATATTTTTACATGGCTTTGTTTGTGTGGAATTATACCAAGGCTGCTTACTCTTGGGGCTTCCCATCCAGAGCCAAATAGGTTCAGAAGAAAGTATCATCTAAGGCAAACTTTCTTAAACTTTTTGGGGGTCATAGGCCCTTTTGGCAGTCTGGTAAAGTCTGTGGACCCCTTTCTCAGAGTAATGTTTTTAAATGCATAAAATAAATATGCAGGATTATAAAATGGCAGTCTGGTAAAGCCTGTGGACCCCTTTCTCAGAGTAATGTTTTTAAATGCGTAAAATAAATATGCGGGATTATAAAATGGCAGTCTGGTAAAGCCTGTGGACACCTTTCTCAGAGTAATGTTTTTAAATGCATAAAATAAATATGCAGGATTATAAAATGGCAGTCTGGTAAAGCCTGTGGACACCTTTCTCAGAATAATGTTTTTAAATGCATAAAAGAAATATGTAGGATTATAAAGGTAACAATTATATTGAAATAGTTTTTTTTTTAAGTTTATGGACTTCAGGTTAAACTCCCCAGTGGAGTTTTATCACAATTGGTGATGCATGGACAAATTTAAAATGAAACTCTGGTTCCCTGAAGATTATGTTTTAGGGTTGCCTAAGCTACGATGGGTTGTATTTGAAGATTCAGATCTCAGCTCTGACCCTTAGTACCTCTGATCCTGGGGTCACCTCTCTTTCCTGGCCTCAGTTTTCTCGTCTATAAAACAAAAAGGTCTCCTAGTTCCTTCCCAGATCCCTTGATAGAATGTCAACTCCTTGAGCGCAAGGCTTAGTTGTCTTTGTATACCCAGTGCCTAGTGCCTGGCATGTAGCAGGTGCCCAATAAATGTTTGATTGTTGATTAATTGATGCCAACACTAAATCTTGTTATTTTATTCATTTTCCCAATGTTGAAAATCAACTCCACATACGCACATACTCTCCCCCAAATCAGTTTGTTTTCCTTAGAGGGACTGGAGAAATTGGTAGTAGCTCAACTTTTTTATTTCCTTTACCTTAAGGACATTTACTTCTTTTTGGGATAAAATAGTAAATGAGTAGGCAGTCTTATTTTTTTCTTGTTGTGGTACAGTGAAAAGAGCACCTGTTTGGGAGTAAGAGGTTCTGGGTTCAATTCCCACCTCCATCATCACCTTTGTGACCTTGGGAAAGTCACTTAACCCAGAGAGGTCCTAGTTTTCTTCCTTGTAAAGTGCTATATGCTGGCTATTGTTATTATTAGCCATCCAGTGCTTTGTTTCTTATAAGATAGAAGGAACAGATTGAGATAGCTTGCTGGGAGGGTGGGGCTCCTGAAGATTGGCACTGTAAATGCACTATTTTCTATTTGTCTGCCTAACTCTAGCACCTGAGAACCAGTTGGAGCCAACTGGGCTAAAGCATGAAAGTATAGTTAGGAGTAAGATTAAAAAGTAAAGTGCTTAGCAACTGAGCATAGCTTAAGATAAATATAACAAAGTATACCTATAGGGATTCGACAAACATTAAAGCACTATATGAATGTGAATTCACAGAATCATTTTGTTCAGTCATTTTTTTGGTTGTGTCTGACTGTCATGACCCCATTTGGGGTTTTCTTGGCAAAGAGGTGGTTTGCTATTTCCTTCTTCATCACATTTTACAGATGAGGAAACTGAGGCAAACAGGGTTAAGTGACTTGCCCAGGGTCACACAGCTAGGTCAGGCTCTGAAGTTGGATTCAAATTAAGGTCTTCCTGCCTGCAAATCCAGTGCTCTATCTACTGTATAACCTGTTGCTATTGTTGATTTGTTTTCAGTCATGTCCGCTCTTTTTCATCCCCTTTAGGGGTTTTCTTGGCAAAGATACTGGAGTGGTTCGCCATTTCTTTCTCTAGCTCATTGTACAGATGAGGAAACTATCACCTAGTTCCTTATAAATAAGCATATAGAGGCTATATACAAAATAAGTTCTTGGTAATTCTGGGAGGGAGGATACTCCCTTATATCTATCTGCTTTGTATGTTTGTTGTATTTACCTGTTTATAAATTTTATCTTTTCTAGTTGAATTTACACTTCTTGAGGGTAGGGAATGTCTTTGTCCTTCTTTGTATCCCAGATCTTATCTCCCAAATCTTTCTCTTTGCACTGGCCTACTCACCTGCCAAGAATACTCTTCCTTTTTATCTCTACCTAATTTCCCTGGCTCCTTTCAAGACAACTCAAATCCCACCTTCTGCAGGAGGCCTTTCTTGATTCCACTGTCTACTAGGGGCAGGTAGGGTGCACAGTGGACAGAGTACCAGTTGTTGAGTCAGGAAGAGGAATTCAAATCCAGCCTCAGACACTTACTAATTGTATGACCTTGGGCAACTCACTTAACCCTGTTTGCCTTAGTTTTCTTCATCTGTAGAATGAGCTGGAGAAGAAAATGACAAGTCAATCCAGTATCTTTGCCAAGAAAACCCCAAATGGGGTCATGAAGAGTTGGACATGACTGAAAAAGAATGTCTACTGGTGCCTTCCTCTCTAAGGTTACTATCTAGTTTGTATGTATCATGTTTATACCTGCACATGTAAATGTTATTTCCCTCATTAGAATGGGAACTCCTTGAGGGCAGGGATTGGTTTTTACATGTCTTTGTATTCTCAATGCCCAATGCCTGGCACATAGCAAACACTTCATAAATGCTTGGTGACTGGCTAGTATGTGCTTAATAAATGCTTGATTGTTAATTGATTGAGAAGAGTGGAAAGGATCTGGAAAAGACTTTATATAGAAGGTGATACGAGATTTCTTGAAAGAAAGTAGGGAGTCTAAGAGGTAGAGATGAGAAGGGAAGCTATTCCAGGCAGTGCACACAACCTCTACAAAAGTGCAGACATGGGAGATGGAGGGTAATGTAGGAAGATCAGTAAGGCCCATTTGGAAAAGTAGGTTGGGGAAGAATTCACCTTCCTGTTTGTCCTTTGAAAACTGTCTGGTTTGTTGATTTTTCCTTTTGATACATGACTTCTTGAATGGAACAGATGTAGTTTTACTAGGGCCAAATACAATAGAACTGTTACTTTGCTTGTTCCCTACAGAATGCCTCTCTTACTACAATCTAACATTAGGCATTATTTCATTGGTTTGTTTGGCTTTCATGAGAGGCGCTGTCCCAGAATGGATTGAGAGTGGCCTTGGAACCAGGACATAACTTCATGTCTTCCCTCTGACACAGAATGGCTATGTGACCCTGGGCAAATCGTTCAACATCTCACCTACTGTGGTAGAAGAGGTTCCTAATGCCAAGGAAGTCATAGCCCAGGCCCTATTCTTCCCATGTTACTTGTACATGGGTTATCATTGCAGATATGGTATTCCCTGTTGGTGCCCAAAGGCATTAAACCATTGCTTTTAGGATCATCTACAACTTTGATTTCATTTTTAAAAGCACTGAATTTAAAAAGCATTGAATACTATGTGCCTTTGTAAGGTCAACAAACCTCCTTAGTACTTGTCATGGAACTTCAACTAATTATCTATAATGCTTGCTTCATAGGTACTTTTTGTTTGTGTTCTTGTTTACTTATTTCAATGCACTGGACATTTATTAAATGTCAGCTGTATGCAGAATACTGTATGAAGAACACTACGTGAGATGTTGGGGAAAGTATACCATTTAGATACTTATGGCCCTTGTAGTCTAGTACAGGGCTGTCCAACCTTAGGCTTTTATTGAAACGATAGATAATATATTTTGATTTGCCATTTTAGTGAGAACTCTACAGTAGCTCGGTTTCATTTATCAAAGCATTTATATAAATTTCTATGCTTGTAGGTGGGCTGCATAAATCCTACTGTGGCGCATTTTGGACAGCCCTGGTCTGTCAACAGTTCTTAAACTTTTTAGTCTTGGGACCACTACTCCTAAAAAATTATTGAGGACCTTTCAATGAGTTTTGAGTATATCTATTATATTTACTATATTAGAAATTAAAACTTCGACCCCTCTTAGTTCCAATGCCTTCCTTCTTAATTATTTCCTACTTATCCTGTGTATAGCTTGCTATATATATATATATATATATATATATATATATATATATATTTGTTTGCATGTTGTCTCCACTATTAGATTGTAAGCTCCTTGAAGGCAGGGATTGACTGTCACCTCTTTTTGCATTCCCAGTGCTTAGCACAGTGCCTGGCACATAGTAGGTTCTTAAAAATGTTTGTTATATTGTAAGATACCTTAGCAATATTATGAAAATAGTTTCGACCTCTTTGATCCCCTGAAAGAGTCTTGAGGATTTCCAGGGGTCCCCAGACCACAGTCTTAAGAACTTATGGTCTAGTATGCCATTCTTTAAAGAGGTCAAGGGAGGAAGTTGGGGAATAGATAGGATTTTTTTTTTCTTTTAAGGCAGAAGCCAGAAAGGAACATGATTTGCATGTATGATTTTGTGGGATATAAGGAAAGGGAGTAATAAGGAAAATAGCAGTGAAAGGATTAGAATTTTATTGAAAGGGGAATGATATCAGTAATTTCTGTTCTCTACTTTCATTTTAATAACTCTGACTATCCTAAGGGGTGTAATAGATGCATAGTCATTGAGTAATCAGGAACCCCATAACATAATCTAGCTTCATAGAATTTCAGAGGTGAAAAGGACATCAGAGATCATCTAGTCTAACACCTCCATTTTAGAAATAAAACTAAAAGCTTACATTTATAAAGGGCTTTAAGGTTTACAGAGCATTTTATTATATAAATTAGCTCATTTGGTCTTAAATAATTCTGTAAAATAGGAGACATTATCATCTTCATTTTACAGAAGTGCCTTAGGGCCATGCAACAATTTTTTGAGTTGGTATTTGATCCCCAGTCTTCCTGACTGCCAAATCGAGTATCCTTTCTTCTCTACCATTCTGTCTGTCTTAAAGGCCCAGAGAGGAACTTGCACAAGGTCACACACGATATTTACAGTCAGGTCATGGGATCATAGAATATAGCAGTTGACTTGGAAGAGACCCTCTTCTAGTCCATCCTGTATGCAACACGGGAGCCCCTTTGACAATATCCCAAACCAGTGGTCATCCAGCCATCACTGGTGGGAGTTGGGTGGAGCTATCAGTGATGGCCAACTTGTTGGCTCCTATGGTGTCCCATTCCACTTTTGAAGTGCTCTGTGCATTAGGAGGATTTTCCTAGTAGGTTTCATGATTTCTGCTCTGCTTTTCTTTCTAGTACATTATGAGGTCTTCTTTCTCTTTAATTGGTATTCTAAGGCTCCTTCCTCTCTCTCTCTCCCTCCCCTCCTCCCCCCCTCCCTTCCTTCCTCTCTGTCTCTCTCCCTCCCTCTCTCTCTCTCTCTATTTTGTTTGAAACATGGCTGTTCTGACTCCAAGTCTAAGGCATCTTTTCCTCCCGGGGTTCCTGTTTAGTTTATTCTTCACCTGAAGCATAAATCTTCTTTGCAGCATTTTTTCGTAGTCGTCACCAGCTTCTCTGCCACCCATTATGGCTCATTATGGCTTTTTTGCTGTTCCTCCCACACAGCACTCCATCTCTCATCTATCCAGAGTGAAATGGGTTTAAGTTTTGGGAAGGAAGGAAGGAAGGAAGGAATCTAGCCATAAACCCCAAGTTAACTAGGCAGCTTTTGGCCATCAACATTTACCTTCCTTTGGAGAGGAGAAGAGGGAGAGGAAGAGGATGAGCTGAGTTACCCAACTGGCTGGGAACAAATTCAAGCAGCTTGAACTACTCACAGGTTGTGTTTGTCCTTCATTCTGGAAGAGGACCATGACATCAGGAAGATGATAACATGACTTGCAGTTGACTTTGATTTCAGTGAGGGAGGGCTGTGCAAAGGCACGAACAGTGTCACTTTCTCCTCCAGAGCCATCTGGGTCCAGTGGCCAGATATTCATCATGATGACTAGAGATGGCCCGGGATGCAATGGGAGACCCTGGCCCTTTTAGGCTAAGGCCTTTTCAGGTTCTCACTTTGAGTGAGGTAATGCCCATTAAGTGAATAGGTTGTCCAATGAGCCTGGAATGAGCTCTCCACAGTTCTGCCATTAAGGAAAACTCAAAACCACCTGCCTTTTCCATGAAGATTTTTCTGATCCTCTCCCTAGATACAAGGGCACTGCCTCTCCACCCCCTACTCCCATTTTTCCTTATAGTCGTTTTGTACCTATCTTGGAAATGTTTATTTAAGTGCATGTTTCTCCCAATGGAATGTAAACTCCTCGTGGGCATAGACTGTTTCATTTTTGTCTTTGTATCTTTCATTTTTGTCTTTGTATCCATAGTATGCAGCCTTGTGCCTAGAGCATTTCAGACTATGATAAATGCTTGTTTGCTTATTGATTGGTTGGGTGAGTTGGGGGGGGGGGGAACTCATTCTACCACCTGAGGCAGCTCATTCTATTTTTAGATGGCTCAAATGGTTAGACAGGTTTTCCTTAACTTGAGCTGAAACCTGCCTCACTGTAACTGCCCCAGATTGGTCTATGGATCTGCCTCTGGGGCCAGGAAGATCAAATCTTGACTCTCTAAGCCCCTCGACCATTTTTTTCCCTTCATTTGTATCCCCAGGCCCTAATTCAATGTCTTGGACAGACTGTAGGCACTTAGTAAAACATTTGTCACATTATTATATGTGTGGGCTTACTAATGCTACAATAATCGATGTCTAGAAGTTGACAGATAAATGATTTATGTATTTCCAATAAACAACAAAGTGTGACTGGGCATTTGAAACAGCATCTAGACTTAGGTGGATGTCTACCCTCATAAAGAAGTGTCACTTAGGGAGGGTGTGGGGCCTTGCATCCTCAACCCCTAGCATATATGGCTCCTGACTTGTACTGAAGTGCTAAATACATTGTTGTGGACTGACTTACTGCTTATTTTAGTGATGGTGACAATGCTCAGAACATTTCTGGAATTCCTCATTTGGAGTTGCCTGTGGTATATAGTCTTTTGAATAGCCTTGGCAAATCTGCATTCTTTGAGGGTATATTTTTTTTTTATTAAAGCCAAAAATTAGGTCAACAGGTGTTTATTAAGCACTTGGTCATGAAGGACAGCTAGGCAGCACACCGGATAGAGCACTGGGCCTCAAATCAGGAAGATCTGAGTTCAAATTTGACCTCAGATACTCACTAGGTCTTTGGGTGAGCCTGGGCAAGTCACTTAATTCTTGTTTGCCTCAGTTTCTTCATCTGTAAAATGAGCTGGAGAAAGAAATGGCAAACCACTCCAACATCTTTGCCAAGAAAACCTCAAAGGAGTCATGAAGGGTTAGACACAACTGAACAACAAAATATGAAGGGCTCCCAAAGCCTAACAGGATCTTATATTTGGAAGCGATAGGGAGTCATTGAAGTTTATTGGCTAGGGAGGATGACATGGTCGGACCTGTACTTTAGGAAAAGTCAATTTGACAACTGAAGGAAAGATGAAATGGAAGGGGGGAGACAGAAGACCAACCAATAGGCTATTGTTACTATCTAGGCATAATAGGATATGATGAGGGCATGTACCAGAGTGGTTGCAGTGTTAGAGGAGAGAAGGGGGAGTATATGAGAGATGTTAGGAAGGTATTTGGAGTTGTTTGAAGAATAATAAAATGAATATTTGAGTTATAAAAACACGCACTCTCTTTGTTTTATGTGAGTCTGTGTGTATGCATCAGAAATGGGCTACAAAGGCATTTTCAAAAGTGAAGTTTCAAAAATATTTTTTATCCATAGCATTCATTCAAAATCCAGTAAGCATTTCATTAAGTAGCTACTAAGTGCCAGGTGCTGGCACTGATAACAGAGAGGTGAATAGCAGTAAGCCCTCAGGCTTATATTCTATTGGGAGGAAATAAAGAAAACAGTCTAGTTAGTACAAAAATACAAAATCATTTTGGGAGTGGGGAGTTGGGGTTTTAGAGTATCTTCAACTTTGGCAGCAGCATTGGTTTAAATACATAATCTCTCAGAGTACTGTTTATGAAAAAATTTTGGCAACTATTAAAAACAACAACAAAATCTGTTTAATTACCCTATAATCATATCAGTATCAGTGTTGTCTCTTAGAGATATGAGATCTCAGGTAGTATATAGCAAAGCTGAGATACTGAAACACATTTTAAAATTCTGGCTTATCAGCTGAATCCCAGCCTAACAATCACAATTTGTGGTTTTGTGGCTTTTTTATTTAGCTTCCCAGATACCTTTGGCATTTCAACAATGCAGTCTCCCTTTTCACAGTATAAATTGTGTCGATTTTTTGCTGTCCAAGAGGGAAAGAAACATTTTTAGCTCTTGAATCATTTAGGCCACTAGAGCAGATGTTTTCAGCGACAAGAATTTTCATATCTAATTTACACAATTGTAAACAAATTGAACCAAAGGCAGATAATACTACCAAATATAGTCACACTATGGAATCATATGTCATTGTACCAAGATTGTTAGGGATTCCAGAGCTGCTGCATTTTTAACATGGGAAATTTAAGGAAGTTCTAGAGAAGAGGTTCTTGGAAGCGAGTCAAGTCAACAAGCATTTGTTAAATGCCTTCCCGGTGTCAGGCACTAAGCTAAGTGCCAAGGGTACAAAGAAAGACAAAAAACCAGTCTCTTTTCTCAAGCAGTTTAGGGCAGCTAGGTGGCATAGTGGATAGAGTGCCAGGACTCAGGAGGACTCATCTTCCTGAGTTCAAATCTGGCCTCAGACCCTTACTAGCTGTGTGACCCTGGGCAAATCACTTGACCCAGTTTGCCCCCATTTCCTCATCTGTAAAATGAGCTGGAGAAGTAAATGGCAAACCACTCCAGTATCTTTTCCAAGAAAACCCCAAATAAGGTCACGAAGAGGTGGACATGATTGAAACAACTGAACAACAAACTTCGAGGAGTTTATACTTGAATGCGGGGGGCAGGGTTCTTATCATTTTTTTGTGTGTCATGGACCCCTCTGACGGCCTAGTGAAACCTTCTCAAGATCATGTTTTTAAATCAATAAAATACACAGAATTACAGAATAAATCAATTATGTCAGAATATGGTCATCAGATTATATATTAAAAAACAAAACCTAGTTCATAGACCCAAGGTTAAGATCTATTCTAAAGCAGACCTGCACAACTTGGCAGTAGGTAGGGGCCACAATTAAAGTAGGCTAAACTTTTTCGGGCCCCAGCCAGATAGGTTTTTAGTGACTTACTTTCCAAGTAAAGGTATAATTAATGATTAAACTATTTTGGAAATAAACCATATTTTTCAAAGGGGGCAAATTTCAATTACTATCAATTAATTACACTTAACCACTTAAGATTTTTATTTATCATGAAGTCACATTAAGTTAAAAAAATTACTTTGCTAAGCAGTAGAAGTTTTAATACATTTTTCAGGTTTTCTTACTGTTTACATTCAGTAACAACCCAAAACAATGAAAAGATACTACTCTCTCTCCTCTCAGACTAGAGACAGACTGAGGATGGTTGGTTGCCACAGATCCTGACAAACAGGAGACAGTATGCAGTGGCAACCCATCCGCCAAGTTACACAGTGGGCACCACAGTGACTAGTGGAAGGCAGGTTAAGAGGACACACATAAACCACTTTCCACATCTTTACTTTCTATTATATCCTCTACGTTTTTCACAGGCCACCCGAAATCTTTTGGCGGGCTGCAAGTAGCCTGCAGGCCGTGTTGTTGTGCAGGCCTGCTCTAAAGGAATAATTAAAAATATTTGCTATTATTCTTATTTATTGTTTTAACATTTAGAAATGACTTATTTCATTAGATCCTTATAGTAAATCTTCAAGGTAGATACCATAAACATTATTATTACTCATTATGTAGGGATGATCTCCACATAAGGAAACTCAGGTTTGTCACCCCAGCTAGTAGGCAGTAGACTGACATTTAAATCTAGGTCTTCAGACTCCCCAGTCTTGCACATATTAGGCACTTAATGAGTATTTGTCCAAATCGTTGAAGGTGAGTTTTCTTTCCACTGCACCACACAGCTTTGATAGCGAAGAAGAATCCTTCTCAGAAATTTCCAGAGAGAGGCGTTAGCCCCTGAATTTTAGCAGCACCAAATTCCTTTCCCTTCTCTGTGATTAAAGAGGCCTAGTTGGTTATAATGAATTCTTCTCCCCCACCCCCTTTTTCCTTTGGTTTGGACTTGTGATTTTATGAATATAGAGAACTATACCTCAGAAATCCATGCAGATTAGCATTATAACCACTTAGAGTTGCCTGGGGACATTGAGAGGTTAAGTAGTTGCCATGATAATAGCTAACATTAGCTGATAATAGGTTTCAGTTATTAAGTGCTTTGAGGTTTTTAAAGCTGTATCTATATTTATATCTCTAGTCATAGCTATATATCTTTCTCTTAGGGTTGTGAGGAAATGAAATATATATGTATATATACATATAGGTATCTATAAAATATAAAATTATATATTTTATAATATATTATGTGTTATATATGTATATGCAAATTATATATTTTTATTCTCTATAAAGTATATAAATAATGTATAAATGTATTTTAAAACTCTATAAAAATAGAGAGCTAGATATAGACAAACACTCAACTTCAACACTTTGGAAAAGTACTCAGTACTTTTCTGTCCTACTACATATATAATTAATGTATACATCTATATTATACATTTCATTTCCTCAGAACAGCTCTGTTAGGTAGTATTATTTCCTCATTTTTTGGCTGAGGAAACTGAGGCTGAGTCCCCAGTATTTTTGTTGCATCTTCACTTTTGCTATACCTACCTCAAATCGTCACCTAGTGCATATTCCCCATAAAGTCAGCTTTATGGTTCTCTAGTCCTTTGGAGTCCTGTTCCTTCATTCCATGATGCTATTATAGGCCAAGCTGTTCAGGATAGAACAATAGTCATTAGACTCATATTTTCACTAGCATTTTTTTTTGCAATTTTTCGTTGTCAGTGGGCTGTTGGCACTTTTGAACTCTTGAGATGATCTTGTCCCACAGTGTCTGTCTTTTAGATTTTGAAAAATCATTTTGAAGGCGTATAATTGATCTGTTTTCTAGAGTTTCTTAGAGTTTTCTGATTTGGCCTCCTTTCCAAAGAGTCCTTCCCTCGATGGCCAACTCTAGTGCTTTATCACTGTAGAGGATACCCTGTGTTCAGAAAGTCCACATCAATGCTGCATGAGCTCCAAAAGGACCTACGGTATAGAAAGGCTTAGGCCAAAGGGTTAGCAATGACTAGGCCTCTGGTAGAATGTAAGGTTCTTGAGAGCAAGGATTGTTTAAATTTGGATTTTCTATCCCCAAAGCCCAGCACATAGTAGCCATGTAATAAATGTTTATTGATAGATAAATTAGGAGGTGATCATGAAAAAAAAAAGACTGCTTACCAAAGATTAATTTTTTTTTTCTTTTTAAACCATAACAATTCATGAAGCTGGTCTACTAAAATTTAGCAGTTCTAATTTTATATCCATATCAATGAAATCATGACTCTTTGGAATGACTAAATATGTCTAAAAAGTAAGGGTTTTTTTTTTTTTTTTGAGGAATTTTCAAGTTCTCTGATTTCAGACAGTTTTTTGAGGTGGGGAGGGAGGTTTTTTTTTTTAATCACACCCAAAGATCCCTTTATTCCATCCCCTATTCTCTCTATTCCTCTTCTCCCCTCCCCACTCTCTCCATCCTTTTTTCCTATACCTTCCTCTCAAAGAAGTTGTCAACAAGCAATCACAGTGTCACAAGACTTATGTGAAAATCTCAAATTTGCATCATCTGGGATACCCTTAACCAAACAAGGCCTTACTTTTCTCACCTTTACCGCAGATATCCTGCTTTTTCTTGTAATGAGGAACTCAACCCAAAGAGAGGGAAGTCCAGGATATGAGTGGAGAAGTGAAACTCCCCAAACCAGAGACCTAATACAGGTGGGGGGAAAAAACCCCATGCTGATACAAAGCCCTGCATCTAAACCCTCAGGTCAGTCTGAGGCACTTTCTCTCATCAGATCCCACTGCTGCCACCATATAACAGGCAATCACAACGTCATGAGACTTATGAGAAAACCAAGTTTATTACAAAAGAAATAGAACTTGTATGTGAAATCCAAAGAGTTCACAGTCCTTACAGAAGTTTGCATATTTATGACAGTACAACAAAAGGAGGAGAAGAAAACAGGAAAGGGTAGTAAAGGTGGGAAAAAGGACAAAACCTTTCCGATGGGGAGGAGCAATGGCAAAAGCTGTATTCTTTTTCCTTGGGAATTTAGACTATGAAGATAGGAAGGTCTGCTTCTCTGCAAAGGACCCCAACTATACATCCCAGCCTACCTGGTGCAGACTGGCTAGTGCCTGTCTTGCCTCCCAATGACACACAGGGAATCCAGATTGGGGTGCAAATGACAAATTATGTCAGCATGTGTGGAGGGGACATCATCCTTGACACATTTAGGGTCCCCTGCATGCTCATGGCACCTTAAAAAGACAAGTTCAGGGGACCCCTTAACAGACTATAACTCTGGTTATGTGAATCTCTTATGATGACTAGAGGCAACAATGCTGATACTTACAGGGGCTCGAGGTACTCGCCCATCCCTACTCTTAATCCAGACACACAGTACCCAGTTTCATTGTTGAGTGGCTTGACTTTTCACATCCATTGGCTCATTGCTCATCTTGCCCAGAGCAGGTACTCTGAAGACAGTTCTGTTTTTTATTCTAGTTGTGGTTTTTCCCAGAAGGGGAGAAGTAAAAGAGATACCCAGTTCATCCTATGAGTCCTGACAGCTCAAGAAGCCAGGAAGATACAGGTTCAAGTCTGGTCACTGGTGTATCATGGACTTTATGGTCCTGGGCAAATCACTTATGCTCCAGTGTTCTAGGCAAATCTCAAAGACAATAGTTCTTTACAGTGGTAACCTGGGGTCTATGGATAGATTGCAAGGGGTCACTGAACTTGGATGGGAAAAAAAATTACATATATCCTCACTAACCTCTAAATTAAATTTAGCCGTTACTTTAATTATTTAAAAGCATTGTTCTGAAAAGGGGTCCAAGACACAAAAAAAGTTGAGAACCCCTGCTATAAGAATATAAGTTTCAGGGCCAGCTAGGTGGCACAGTGAGTAGAGCACCGGCCCTGGAGTCAGAAGGATCTGAGTTCAAATCTGGCCTCAGACACTTGACATACTTACTAGCTGTGTGACCTTGGGCAATTCTCTTAACCCCAATTGCCCTGCCTTCCCCCCTGCAAAAAAAAAAAAAGAATGTAAATTTCAGAGGAGGTTGTTGCTACCTGCAGTGAGAGAGGAGTTTCTTCATCTGGGATTTCCCTCTGTTAATGGTATAGGTCTGTCCCATAAATAAGAGATCATCTCTGTATGGCACATAAAGTCTAGTTAGGGAGACAAGATTTTTATACATTCTAAGTAGGATACAGGTGACCAAAGAGTGGTAAAAGATGTTCTGACACCTCTGAAGACCTAATCAGGAATACTGGGGTGGTCAGGGAAGACTTCCATTTATTTTTTGGAGGGGGGAAGGCAAGGCAGTTGGGGTTAAGTGACTTGCCCAAGGTCACACAGCTAGTACGTGTGTCAAGCGTCTGAGGCTGGATTTGAACTCAGGTCCTCCTGACACCAGGGTGGATGCTGTACCAAAGCACCACCTAGCTGCCCCCAGGGAACACTGCTAGAAGAAATTAAACTAGGTTCCTAGATTAGGTTCTTCCTGTGCAGGAAGACTCCATTATCTTTAGAACTTTTTATTTTTTGAGGACACATATCATAGGAATTAAGTGTTTAAGTGTTCACAGTTATAATTACTATTTAAAACTAACAAAGTTCAAGCTCACACTCATTCAAAGTGGTAGCAGTATTTGAAAAATACCAGTATTCATTTTGGTTCTTATTGTAATTAGCTCAATCTAAGGTAGGTGTTCTTTTTGATTGTGTCATGGACCCCTTTGGCAGTCTGTTGAGCTTACGGACCCCTTCTCAGAAGAATGTTTTCAAATACATAAAACAAAATATACAGGATTATAAAGGAAATGGTTTGTATTGAAATAAATTATTTTTTTTTCTACCACATCCAACATCATAGACCCTCTGAAATTGATTCATGGACCCATACCCTCATCTAAGATCTGAAGACACTTACCCTGGACATTTGGTTTAGAAGGGTGGATTTGAAGACAAATGGAATATAGTGTCAGGCTGCATTTTACATACTAAACCATGCAAATTTAGCATAGTATCTATAAGAAATCAGACAGGAGGAATAAAAAGGACATTCTTTCTGTTTCTTACTTACTGGTTAGGTTTCTGTGGGATATTTTGAAGGTGAATGTCAGATTCAATATACTTGTGTTCATTTATTTAGCTATTGGGCCATAGAATTAGGGAGGTGGAAGTAGCATTGGTAAATGTGATGCTTTTATTTTATCTGTTTAAAATCTGTAGACAGTGGTTAAGTTTATATTTAAGCCTCAAAACCCAGGCTCTTTGCAGAGATCCTTCCCCTTCCCCAAACTTACTATACTCAAAACAGGAGTAGTTTTGTGGATAGTAAATTTGGGGAAGGGAAAGGATCTCTGCAAAGTGCCTGAGTTTCTTAAATATGTACCTCCCTCCTACAGATTGTTCTCATCATGATCCCTATCTGGGTATCCCTCAACCCCCACCCACAGGCATGCTATAGGGGCTGCTTGGATGGGAATAATGCTGATGTCTGCAAGATTGAATTTGACTCCTGGGAGATTTTATGGCTGTTGAACACACTGTAGTAGAAATATTGGGTTTTTTTTTCTGACCACAATTAAGCAATTTTTCCATCTACTCAGGAACAGCTGTGGTGGCACATGCCAACTTGGAACATGCTTTGATATAGATCTTTGTTTGACAGCCCTTGTTGTTCTTAAGCAGGCTTGAGTTAGACAGTGTGTAAAACTTTTCATCCCCCCAAGACTGCACAGGAAGCCTCTGATATATTACAGTAGTAAATAATTCTGAAGGATGCAGAATGCTCTTCCAAAGAAAGCACCCAGAGTAAAAACCGATGTCAATATTTTCTTCCTGCATCTGCCAGCAGTGTTTTCTATGAATTTATATTTCAAGTGTTTGTTTTAACTTTCCACACTGTTATTGAAGGCATAGGTGGCACAGTGGCACAGGCCTGGAGTCAGGAAGACCTGAGTTCAAATCTGGCCTCAGGGACTTCCTAGCTAAGTGACCCCGGGCAAGTCACTTAACCTCATTTGTAAAAATGAGCTGGAGAAGGAAATAGTAAACCACTCCTGTATCTTTGCTAAGGAAACTCCAAATGGGGTCACTAAGAATCAGATAAGACTAACTGATTAAAGGCCAATTACTTCTGAGGGCACTATCATCCTTTCAGTCACTCAAGATGACAGTCTAGATGTCATCTTTTAATTTTCCTTCTCCCCTACCTCCTATGCCCCAATCCAATCTATTGCCAGGGACTGCTGATTTCACCTTTGTATTACCTCAAATGTGCCAACTTCTCTCCTGAGACATTGCTTCCATCTTGGTACAGGCTCTCATCTCCTCAAACCTGGACTATTATGGTAGCTGCCCCCCATGCCTGGAATGATCTGCCTCCTCATCTCTGTCTTCTGTCTTCCATGGTTTCCTTCCAGTCCCAGCTAAAATTCTGGACTTGAGTCAGGATTTGAATCCTCCCTCTGATACTAGACTGTATGAAAATGGGGAAGGCACTTAACCTCTTTGTCCCTGGGGCAACTAGGTGGTGCAGTGAGTAGAGCACTGGCCCTGGAGTCAAGAGGACCTGAGTTCAAATCTGGCCTCAGACACTTGACACATGTACTAGCTGTGTGATCTTGGGCAAGCACTTAAGCCCAATTGCCCTGCCAAAAAACAAAAAAAAATAAAATGAGAATAAAGGTGCATCTAGTACCTACCCCTCAGAGATGTTGATGAAGAAATAAAAATGTGTATTAAGTACTTCAGAAACTCTATATAAGTGGCAAATGACGTTGCTGTTATTTTTATTATTATTATATGCAGGAAGCCGCAGTGTTCCATAAATACTCATTAAAGCATTTTGTACCATGTAATTGACATAAAAATAGCCAACACATTTGATGAAAACCATTCAGAAGCGCAGTATGTATTAAAATGGGATTTAACTTTTAATTTTCCCTCTTCAAACCTTCTTCTTTTCATTGGATTATAGGATTATGGATTTATAATTGGAAGGGACCTCAGAAATACTTTAGCTCACCCCTACACCCTTATTTTATAAATGAAGAAACTGAAGCTTACAGATGAGACTTGCCTAAAATTGCACAAATAATAAGGGGCAGGTTTGGGATTTGAATGTGGGTCTTCTGACTCCGAATTTGGCATTCTTTCTACCCTGTCACTATTTTGCTTAGTCAGAAAGATGTTAGCTAGAGCTGATCATAAGGTAATATTTAAGACATTTTCCTGGAGAAATCACTTAACATAAAATTTCCCTCCCCTTCTTGAGATGTTTTAAACATTGCTGTGCTATGTGCTCAGAGACAAGGTTGGTGCAGGGAGTGTAGATGACTTTGACATTAAACGTTAGGACCTACACTTTGAGATATTTGTTGATTCTTCTACTTGCTCTTGTCAGGTCACTATTTTTTAAAACAAATTGCTGGGATTACAGCATCAGATGATTGTCATGGAATGGACAAGCAGCCTGGAGTTGGCAGAGAGAGATTTGAACCCATAACCATGGCCTCATTAGCATGATGCTAGATTGTGTTGTGGTAATAAAGTAGAACTTTTTTCTAAATGCACATAAAAACTAAAGCAGATGGGATAATAATTGCCTTCGGTAGACTGTTTTACTTTTGCATTCAGATAAAACTGTGGCATTGGTGGAAGGAAGTGTTGGCTTTGCGGGGGTGGTCAGAGAACCCAGAGTTGAATTTCTGCTCTGCTGCTTACTAGTTGTATGACTCTGGGTAAGTCACTAAACATTTCTGGGCTCACTTTTCTTATCCAAGAAAATGTGGGGATTAGCCTAGATCAGGGGTTTGTGTCATGGACGCTTTGTGGCAGTTGGGTGAAGGCCATGGACCCCCTCTCTTGAGAAGGTTTTTAAATGCATAAAACAGAAGATTACAAGGGAAACCAACTATGTTGAAATGGTTATTAAAATGTTAAAAAAAAAACCCAAGTTCATTGACCCTGGGTTAAGAACCCCAGACTAGAAGATCTCTATGTTCTCTTCCAGTTCTAATTTATTTAACTTCATTTCAACAAATACTTATTAAGCTCCTATTCTGTGCCCTGGGGATAAAAAGTTAAAAAAAAAAAGAAAAGAAAAAGATAAAAGAAAATTGTTTCTGTCTTGAACCAGCTTTTGTTCCTTAAGCCCTTTTGATCTTTATTTGGGTAACTTATCTTTAGAATGCCTCTTTGGGGTGGTGGACCTACTATTTCAAGCCCAAGGTCTTTTGCTTTACTGAATTCTCAGCAGCATTGAGACCGTGTTTGAATGAAGAGATGAGGATGACTTAAAGCCAACCCAAAGTCTTCTAGGCTTTGCTAGCCAGGAGGGAGAATCCCTGCTGATATGCAGCAAGGGAAGGTATGCTGGTTGTGTATGGGGACCAAAAGAGTATCAAAGAAAATAATTTTTATAGATCGTGTATCTACAGCTGGCAAGGATGACATAGACCATCCAGGCTAATGGCTGTCATTTGACAGTTGAGGATATTGAAGCCCAGAGAGGTAATGATTCATGTGAGGGCATCAGAAAGGGGAATCCTAAAATGTAATGTACTGTCAGGAAAGGCTGGGTCACTAATGGGAAAAGGAGGCCCCTGTGTGTATAGTGAGTGCGTTCAGAACTCGAGAGGGTAATTGTGTAGAGAGAAGCAACAATTTTTAGTTAGAGAGAGAGACAGAGAGACAGACAGAGAAATAGAGAGTGTGACAGAAAAGGGAGAGAAGGAAGGGAAGGAGAGGGAGACAGACACACCGATAGGGAAAGAAAGCTAGAGAGGTACAGAGACAAAGAGAGTGACAAAAAAAAAAAGAAGAGGGGAGGAAATAAAAGGGGGTGAGAGCAAGTGCTGGTTTTGAAGTCCAGTCCTCCTGATCCTCATCTGTAAATTAATGTATGGATACTTGTTCCATTTACCTCCCTTGTTAGAGAAGTGCTTTGCAAATCCTAAAGCCCTACTTAAAAGTGAGTAGTTTTTTTAATTAGAGAGGAAGGTAATGTTGCCAGAAGTGGGCACTTGTCCTCATGTTGCTCAGGGAGACTTTTTGTCCTGTCGCATCATGGGGCTATATAATATTGGCCATTTCCTGGAGAGCCTAGAATTCCCCTCACTAGGGATGTCTTAGTTATAATTCTTGTTTTTTTACCTACTGAAGCAAACCTTACCTCTATCACCTGGAGATTTCTAAGACACTTTCCTTACAACATTCTTGTGAAGTAGGTAGTACAAGTGTTTTTATTCTTTTTTTTTTTATGGGGAAACAGAGGCAAGAGAAGTTAAGTGACTTTCCCAGAGTCACTCAGCTTCTAAGTGTTAGGCAGTTATTTGAACTGCCCTCTTCTGACTTCAAGTGCATATGCACACCCAAGCCTTGTTAATTTGAAGCATTGCTAGTTTGGAATTTCCCATAACTAGGAGGTTACAGTTTATTTTAACACACAGAGAAGGAGTGTTTTTGTTTCCCAGTACTCAAACCCAGATGTGATGCCACCTAAATTGGATGAAGCTTGTACAGTTTTTTTAAATGACATTTATCAGTATTGCCTCATGTTGTCTTTTTGCATATGTTGTCTGTTTATGCATTCAAGTTTTGGATGGCATCTTACATGTAGCTTCTTCTCCCCCCTCCCCTTCCAGTGTCTTATAAAATATATATTTGATAAATATATTGTCGAGTGGAATCCAGATATTAAGTATCTTTGTGATAGATGCTGTGATGGGAACTATACCTGTCCTTTTCATATCCAAGCCCAGGGTTATATGTGGCAATTCAATTAGAAATTTATTGTGCACCCATTATGCACCAGACACTGCTATATCCTGGGGCTACAGTGATAAAAAAGGGACACAATCTCTTGTTTCAAGGAGTTTACATTGTAAGGGGAGGGGGAAGAAGGAGAGTGTAGATACGCAATGTACACAGGTAAGTAATACAAGTTTGAATGTGATGAGATAAAGGAATATTCTAGCAAAGTTTCCTAGGAATGTTCAAAGAGGGACAGGATATTTTAGTTGTGAGGAGATTAGACAAGATTTCATGGAGCAGGAAGCATTTGAGCAAAGCCTTGAAGGTGTGGCATTTAAAAGGTACAAGACACGTAATTTCTGTGTAATGAATCATTTTATTAATAATGCTAGCATCTTACCAATAAAATGGGTCAGTGACACTCTTGAATGCCAAAGATGAATCATGGCAGTGGTCTCATTGGTTTACATGCCCTTGGAAGAGTGGTCGTTCCTGAGGGTGGCAATCAACTCTGATTGGTTAACAATTAATAAGAGAGAATGAATATTACAATGAGGGGTGGACCTATTCTAATGAAGGGGTGAGTTATATTAACCTTGGTTATGTCACTTGCTTCTAAATTGCCCAGCCCTGGGCAATCTGATCAAAGAATTCTCCACCCCTATAGATGTAGTGCACCTTAGATTAAATTCCTTGTAAATTTGGGTGGGGTCTAAACAAGATTGAGGAGAAAGTTAATTCAATCTTATTATCCTTCAGAGACTGAACAACCTACAGGCTTCTGAAAAAATCCTGGTCCTAATTCAATAATTGATTATTAGTATGAGGGAGAAACAATAATTTCTCTCAAAGGAAGACCCACAGAATCTTAAAGTTGGAGCCATTTAGTCCAACTCATATCTCAGAGGAATCCCCACTCTTACATGTCTGAGCTCTCTGCTTAAAGTCTTCCAGTGAGTGGGAATGTACCACTTTGCCAAACACCCCATTCTGCTTTTGAATGGTATAGTGGAAAAAAACTGATTCTGTAGCCAGACGATCAGGGACAAATTCCACCTGTGTAATACCTGGGCAAATCCTTCAGCTTCCTGGGGCTTTGGTTTCTTCACCTGTAAAATGAGAGTGGTGCACTAGATGGCCTCTGAGGTTCTTTTCAGCTCTTGGCCTATGGGCTCCAAATGTTGGGAAGGTTTTCCTGACATCAAGCCTAAATTTGCCTCTTGGCATTGCTCTTCTCTTGGATCAAACAGAACAACAAGCCTTGTTCTTCTTGAACATGAGGTGGAGATGAGGAATGGCAGTATTTCAGGCATGGGGGAAGTTCTGTACAAATGTTCAGAGGTCAGAGAGCATAGGATGAGATAATTTTGGGGTTAAAACTGGTGGCCCAGTTTGGTTGAGGTGTAGAGTTTCTGAGGGGGAATAATGTGAAACAAGGCTTGAAAAATATGGAATAAAGAGATATTGATGTCATTTCTGGCAATTGTTATTAATAAGACCCCGTGTGAAAGCAGAAGGACCTGTAGGATGTCTTGGAAATGACATTGGAGTCAAACCATCTGGCTTACGAATTTTTCAGTGAAAACTTGTGTAATATGTTTGAAAATTAGTTGTGTGTTTCTGTTTCCAATTTATGGACAGAATTGGTTTTCTTTGTTCCCACTTCCTTATAAAATGGTCAAATTATGTTAATTGTGGTATTTCACTTAAGATTAAATATAAGATGTATATAGGCCATTTAGCATCAATATCGCAGGAAAGAGGTTCTGTTGTTATTTAGTTGTGTCCCACTCTTCATGACCCCATTTGGTTTTTTTCTTGTCAAAAATCCTGGAGCGATTTGCCATTTCCTTCCCCAGCTCTTTTTACAGAGGCCAACTGAGGCGAACAGAGTTAAGTGTCTGAAGCCAGATTTGAATTCAGGTCTTTCTGACTCTTGGCCTTGTACTCTATCCACTGTACCCCTTAGCTGCCCATGGGAAAGAACACCTGGGTTTAAATCCTACCTCAGATGCTTATTATCTTTGTGACTTTGGGGAGTCACTTACCCTCTTTGGAGCTCAGTTACCACATCTGTCAAAGTAGCAAATAGACTAGATAGATGGCTGCCAAGGTCCTTTCCAGGTCTACATGCTGTGGTTGGAAAAATGATTTCATTTATGTCATATAAGCATATGACATAATCTATCATATCATGATGTGGGGGGCACTCTGTAGTCTGTGACTTTACTAGTTTGAGTACTTCTGTGAACATGATTGATATTTCTTAGTCTCTCTATGCTTTAGACAATCTTGTAGATTGTTGTGGAAAAAAAAAATTAACACATGGCCCCAACCTTCTGGTGATGAGCCTCTCCAAATTCATCTTGGCTGGCTTTGGATGACAGGCATACATTCCATCACTGGCCCTATCTTGAAGGCTTACCAGTGGAGCAGAACCTGCCAGAACTTAGACGTAATTGGCATAGCCTTTGAGAACATAGCATCTCCTTCAAACCATGATGAGGCATTGTAGTAAAGAAGGACTGTAGTTGAGGATGTTATAATTTCTTTGTTAAAAATAGTAAACTAAACCAAAATTCAAAGAATTTGATATCATAGTACTAATGAAAACTCAAGAAAAAAATGACACAAATATTTTCTAAAGGCTGTGAACACTTAAGGGCCACTAGGGCAATACTTTGATAAGTTTTGGTGCAATTTTGAGAGGTTTTATCATATAGTACAAACAATCCTGGATTTGGAGTCATATGACCTCAGTTCAAATCCCTGCTCTACCACTTAACTATCTCCATGAGCTTGGGTAAATCACTTTATTTCCCTGGGTCTTATTTTGAAAAGTGAAGGTTTTGGACTGGATGACCTTCTAGCTCTAAATCTGGGATGCTTTGATGATGCTACACATTCCCAAATTTCTGTCAGTGATCCAAAAGTCTTTTTTAATTATTAAAAAAATTCAATTAACAAATATTTATTTTCTTCTCACCTTCAGTCACCCTTTTCCCCCACTGAATAAAAGAATAAAGCAGGGTGTGTGTGGGGGGCAACCCTTGTAACAAACACACAAAATCAAACAAAACATTAGTCGAGTCCACAATCTGCTTTTTGAATCTATCACTATGTGGCAGGAAGTGGGTAGCGTGTGTCATCATTGTTCTTCTCTTGTAATCATGTTTGGCCATCGCATTGGTGATCTAAACACCCTTACAGAACATCATCATTTGACTAGTCTTCTGTTCCTTTCCAAACTGGATTTCCTTCAAAGACTGGGGAGTGAGGGAGAGGCATCAGATGTGGCCAAATTTTTCTTAGCAAGTTTGGCCATGAAGAAGAAGGGGAAATAAGTAGCTGAGTGGGATAGAAAAATAAAGGGAAGATTTTGTTTTGTTTTTTTTGTTGTTTTTTTTTTTTTTTTGGAATAGCAAAGCTCTCATGTTATACTAATGCCTTCTCTCTTTTAATTCTTTCCTATTTATCCTGTCTGTAGCTTTTCTGTATACTTTTGTTTGTTTGCGAACTCCCTGAGGGCAAGGACTGGCTTTGCCTCTTTTTTGTATCCCTGGAATTTAGAATGGTGCCTGACACATAGTAGATACTTAATACATTTTTATTGACTGACTGACTATGCAAATGGGAAGGAGCTAATCTTGAGGGAGAAACTGAAGATACATGAGAGAAGTGGGATGAATTTGTCTTGAAGTTTTGGATGAGCTGGGGAAAAAAAGGTATCAACCAGTCAATAAGCATTTATTAAGCACCTTTTCTGTGCCAGGTGCTGGAGATACAAGGACAAAAATGAAATGGTTCCTGCCCTCAAGGAGCTCACATTCTATTGGGAGAGACAAATCTATATATAAACAAATATATTCAAAATATATGCAAGTTAAATTTTTAGTAGGGGAGGACTGATTAGGAAAGACCATGTAAAAGGTAGTGTTTGAGCAGAGATTTCAAGAGAACAAAGGATTTTAAGAAGCAAAAGTGGGGGGAGGGAGAATGAGGGACATCGAATGTAAAGATGCATATGGGTAGTAACAGCAAGTAGGGAGGTTTGGCTAAACTGTAGAGTTCAGGAAAGGGATAATAATATTGTATAATAATATTGGAAAGATGCTGGGGGCAAGTTGTGGAGAACATAAAAAGTCAAATAGATGATGAGATAGAGGTCTTAGAGGCAGTTGTAACTTTTAGAGTTTTTGAGTAAGGGCATGGCATGATCAGACACATACTTTAGCAAAATCACTTAGGAAGTTGGAAGTTATGGGGAAGGTGTATTGAAGAAGAGAGAATGGAGTCCAGGTCTGGATGAGAGATGTGAGAGTCTAGTGTTTGGTGGCTTTGTGAATGGGAAGATAGATTTTAGGAAAAGGAGATAGATTTTAGATATATTTTCAGGGTGTAAAGACACTGATAAAATTATTAGTCATAGTGAAACTTTTTTTTTCCTTTTTTTGTAACAACATTGTTGCTAGCAGCTGCTGTGGGGGTGCAAGACCAGCAACACCAGCACACAGAAGGGCTGCTTTTCTAAGGAAAGCAATTTTAAGGGGTTAACAATCTTACTTTAATTAAACTTACATATCTCATTCACTTAGTTCAAAGGGAAAAGCCAGTACCCTTAACTTCAGAGAGAATACAAACAGAAATTACAAGCAGAGCAAATAACACAAACCGGCAGACAGGCTTCTAGCTGTCTGTCCAACATCTCAATACATAGTTACCAGAGAAGCACCAACATCTGGGTTTTTCAAAGCCCAGGCTGGGGGGTGGGGGGAGTAGGCCTGCTTCAACAGCTACCCACAGTCTTATCACCAACACTCTTTCAATGAGTGTGCTCCGCAAAGGCAAAATGTCAACCTCAGATCTTATATACAGGTCTCAGGGTCAAAGGGAATCACAACCATGCAGCACAAACTCATGTGAACTAGGCCTTCCCTTGACCTAAGCAGGTCATCAGAGACTCCTGGTTCAATCAAAGTTTCCTTAGTGCTGAGAAGCACTCCAAAACAAAGACAAGGAAAAGTTTAGTTTGCTTGCCATTACATTTGAAAAGCAAGACTCATCAAAGTTACTTGATTACCTCAGCATTCCAAAAGAGGAAACAGTAGAAAAGTCCTGCCTTAATTACCATAACACTCCATTAGATTGTGAGGGCAGAGACTGTCTTTTGCCTCTTTTTGTATCCCTGGTTCTTAGCACAGTGCCTGGCACATAGTTGATGCTTAATGAATGTTCATCGATTGACTGAGGGGCCTAAAGTATGGCCTTGCCAGGGTGTGCCTGAAGTAGGGAGATGAGGAGAAAAGGTAGTTTTGGGGATTGGAGGGGCTGAGGAATTTTGCGGTCTGGTAATTAGAGAGGGATGCCTACATTAATGTTGAATTCCCAGAGGATAATGGCAGGAGAATGAGTGGACAGAGGCTGTGAGCCAGGCTCTTAAGTCATTTGGTAATGATGGTGGAAATAGCATGAGGCCAGGAAAAACTTATTTGGCTTTCTATTTTAGCTGCTTTACCATGTTAATATTTAACATGTGAGAAGCAAATTTATATTCCTGAAATGAAATGCCAAGAGGCAACTTGTAAAAATATATGAAAGCTCAGATTTTGTGTCCTAGCAAAGAAATATTTATTAAGATGATTTTTGAAAGAAAACCTCAACCTTGAAAATCCCAACCATTTAAGATATTTTCACCCTCTGGTATCAGTCAATAGGAAAAAAAAGGAAAATGTATTTGTTTGCTTTTCATTTTCCCCAAATCCATCCTGTGTTTATGATATATCCTAAGGTTTTGCTGGCAGTAAAGGTAAATGATAGTTCTTTTCTTTCTTAAAACAGATATTCCTGAAATTCCAGAAAGCATCTCATTCTGCAAAGCACTTCAGAGAGCTGACTTCAGTGGAAATCCATTGACGAGGTGAACTGTCTTTTTTCATTAATGTGACCAAGTTAAAAGCCAAATGAAACTCAGAATTATTTTTGTATCTTGGTAATGCATATATTGGTTAATATGACGGTTTTCAACCATATCAGGCGTCACTGACTTTTAATTTTTTTTTTATAAATAGCATTTCACTTAGCACATGCCAAATGATAGCAATGGAAAGGAGACTGTTCTATTGATAGAAATTATTGAAATAGAAAAAAGGAGGAACAACATGGTAAGGAGGGTAAAGTACATGTTGGGAAGAATCTATGTAAGGAATTTCAGTAACTTGTAAAACCTATACTTAGAAATGGAAAATAAGTATATTATATTTTATGCTTTATTTAAAAATATTAATCAGCAAATATTTATGGAACATACTGTGCAAATGGGAAGGAGCCAGTCTTGAAGGAGGGACTGTGGAACCCTAAGAAGATAAAAGACATAATTCTTTTTAAAAAAATTTAATATTTTATTTTTTTCCAATGACATATAAAAAGAATTTTTAACATTTGTTTTAAAAAATTTTGAATTCCAAATTCTTTCCTCACTCCAACCCCTCCTTCCTCTCTAAGAGGGCAAGCAGTTTATTTTGATCTGCATTTAGGCTCCATCAGTTTTTTCTGTGGAGGTGTATAGCATAAGTCCTTTGGAATTGGAAAACATGATACTCAGACATAAGGAGTTTACTGTCTAGTTTTTCTAATAAAAATTATCCTATTTGAAACATATTGTCTGTTTCTTCAGGTTTTCTTTAATTTATTAGTAAATCTTTCCTTAACTCTTAAAAATATTATTTCTTTATTTAAACAGTCCTCCAGTGTTTTCATTGGGTTCATTTCTTCTCTCCCTCCCACACCCCTTTGATTAGTAGCAACCTTCAGGTTGCCCTTCCTGGTGGGAAGCAATTGGTGACTCATGACAACTGTCTTGAGGCCTTCCTGCCATCCTCATCTTATTCATACTAGTAGGAGAAAGAGCCTGAGATTTACAATCTGAAGGATTATTCTTACTCTACTGACCTTGGCCAAGGTCAGTAGACTTCTGTTTCCATTTACTTTTCTGTGAAATTAAAGATGTGTTATGGACCTCCTTGGCAGCCTGGTGAAGCCTATAGACCCCTTCTTGGAAGAATGTTTTTAAATACATAAAATAAAATAAATAGGATTACAGAGGAAGTGAATTATGTTATATAATTAATTATAAATATGGATATTATTGTAAATAATTAGTGCTAAACTTAATGAGTCTATCATTTCAGGGCATCACTTTCCTCATTTTTAAAATGGGGAGTGTTGGATTCTGTGATCTTTAAGGTTCCTTCTAGGTATAGCAGCTCAATTCTGTGAAGTTGGCAAGAGCCTCCCTGGTCATCCAAGTCTAGCTTCCCAGCAGGCACATCATTCTGTAACAGCCCCTGCAAGGAATCTTGCTTTTATCTTGGAAACCAATGACTAGGGATTCATTATTTAACTTCTTACTACCTCCTTACTATTGCCTCGTTATAGTCCCTTTTCAAATAGCTCTAAGAATTAGGAAGTTTTTTCTAACAGTAAGCCAAAATCTACTTCCTTGTAACTCCTCCTGATCTTGGCCTCTGTGACCACGTAGAATAGTGGAGACCTCAATGACTTGATAGGCCTTCATCTATCTGAATAACCATAGTCAGTGACATTTACGTAATGTTTTAAAGTTTTCAGAGTGCTTTACTTCTATGATCTCATCTGAACCTTATAGCAACCCCATAAGATAAACTTTATGGATATTACTATCTATTTTACTGATGAAGAAACTGACCCTCAGAGGTTGAGTGATTTGCCCATGTTCACATAACTGGTTGGAGAAGCAGGCTTGGAATCCAGGTTTCTCCTGACTCCAAGGCCAACCCCTGCAGGAGTCTCTTAGGCTCTTGTTGTTGAGGTACTAGGCCGGTCAATGTAAATAATTATAATGATAATAATAACAATAACAAAGCATGTGTTAATTCATTTCATCCTCAAAATAACCTCTTGAGGTAAGTGCTATCACTCTTCCTATTTTACAGATTGGAGAAACTGAGGTTTAAATGTCTGAGCCACAGTCACACAAGCTAGTAAAGGTCTAGGGCAAGATTTGAACTTAGATCTTCAAGTCCAACTCTATTCACCAAACCACTTAGCTGCCTCGCAAATAAAAATAAGTCACTAGCCTTTATGTAGCACTTTCAGGTTTGCAAAGCGCTTTACACATATTATCTTATTTTATCCTCACGATAACCCTGGGAAATAGGAGCTGCTATTATCCCTAGTTTACAGATGAGGAAACTGTTGTACACAGATTCAGCAGCTTGCTCAGGGTCACCTGAGGCCAAATGTCAGCTCAGGTTTTCCTAACTCTGGTGTATATATTTGTTTCTGGGATAGTGATAGAAGTATCAAATTGAGAAGGGTCTTCTTTTCTGTCTTCCACTGAGCCTCCTTTATTTATCTGAATATCACCTTTCACATCCATTGCCTTCATCACTTCATGATCTCTCTTTTAAGATCCCTACTTGATGGGATTTTCCATTGATCCTTGCCTCTACATACTCTCTCCATAGATATAAAATATTTCCTTGCCATTGTAGAGGGAATTCAGCCCTTGGAACCCTCTCTCTCTCTCTCTCTCTCTCTCCATGTATATATAATATGTATATGACAACCGATTATTATTATTTTTTTAGTCCATCTTCCTTCCCTCTCCTATTATGTCTTCCCTTCCCAAGATTTTTTTTTCTTATTTTTTCTTATTTTGACCAATCCTTTTTCTCAAGTTTGCTGCTCCACTGACCTGAAGCAGCTTGGGAGAACAGAGGGGTCAGAGTCCATTCTTTTACTCTTCGATCTTTGCCTTGCAACAGCTAGAATCTCCTTCATTTGTTTTCTCTTCAGTTTCCAATTCCCTTTGAAATCCGATTACATTTTTCTTAAGGAATGGAGATGCTTTACTATGATTTTAAATATTTTAAAAATTAAATATTTTAAGTAGATTGAATTTGAATTTTAGTGGAGATGTATTGATGGCTAGTAGGTGAATTTCTTGAGAGTAAAAGGATTCTTTTATATTGCCAGCCCTTGGGGATATAAATACATAGAGGTAGAGTACAGTAGTGGCTAGAGAGCCATCCTCAAAGTCAGGAAAAATGTAAGTTCAGTTCCTACCTCTGAAACATACTGTGTATGTGACCTTGGACAAATTGGTGCTGGGGTCTACTGAGCTTCTGCACCAGATTAAAATATAATTGGAAATGTTTAAGAAAATAAATAAAAATATAATACAATACAGATAATGTTAATTTGTGGTTTTCTAAATCAATATACCCTTGAAGGGATCCATTTCCATATGAGTTTGACACCACTGCTCCTGGTAACTGTCTTAGATTATAAACTGTAGAAAGGGAACCAACCTGGACTGGCAGGGGACGTTACCTTCCCCAGGAGTTCTCTGTACCAATGAAATCTTAAGTCCAGTCTCAGCCCCTATTTTCTATTTGTTTTCTAATTTTCCTTAAAATCTGACATTTCTCTCAACATGCAATGTAGGTAATTTACCATTATTTTAAATTATATGAAGATGATACATTGGATTTTAGTGGCTGTGGTGGTGTGTGATTTGTCGCTTGTTCTTGAAGAAGACCATGACATCAGGGAGATGATAACATGACTTGCAGTTGACTTTGATTTGAGTGAGGGAGGGCTGTGAGAGTCACCAGCCTCACTTTCTCCTTCAGAGCCATCCGTAGTAATAATGCTGCTTGTAGCTGCTGTAGAGGTGTAAGGCCAATAGCACCAGCACACAGGAGGGCTGCTAGCACAGATTCTTTGATCTGCTTTTCTAAGGAAACAACTTTAAGGGGTTTACAATCTTACTTTAATTAGACATACATGTATCATTCACTTAGTTCAGGGGGAAAAGTCAAAGACTCTTTATTGAAACAAAGGCAAGATTCAGTCAAAGGCACTTGATTGCCTAAGTGCTGAGAAGCACTCCAAAAGAAAAAACATCAAAAAGTCCCACTTTGCTTGCCATTACACCATTTGGGTCCAGATCTGGATTAGGATGACTGGAGAAGGCCCAGGATGCCATGGGAGACCTTGACTCTTTTAAGCTAAGGTCTTTTCAGGTTCTCACTTCGAGTGAGGTAATGCCTAGTCAGTGAATAGGCCTCTTTAAGAAGTGAGTCAAGGGATGGACTCTTTAATTAAAAAAAAAAAAACCTAGGAAGGGCAGTCCCTGGCCAAAAGAGAAACATTTACTATTTACATTCATTCTGAGCCAGGATGGAATGTAAATTCCTAGAGAGTAAGAATTGTTTTTTGGTTTATATATATTTATCCTCCCAGCGCCTGGCACAGTGTCAAGCACGAAGCAGGTGCCCAATGAATGTTTATGGAGTGATTTTTGGTTTTTGGTTGTTTTCAGTTGTTGGAGTAATTGAAACCATTCTTTTCTCAAGTGAATCAAGATAAAATCGATTTATGCCCTTGGATGGATTGCCTTTGAGGATTGTTGGCTTTGCTTTTTACTAGTATATGTGCCTTTCCTCTTTTCTATCTTGAGAAGGTCTTGCTGTCATAGTGACAATCAGTCAGAAAGCTGCCTGTTACCAGTTTTCTTAAGAAAACACATTCATAATTTCAAATAAAATCATTTGGCGATCTTATAGTAGAAAGAGAAGTGACTCTGGATTCAGAGGATCTGGGTTTAAATCTGGGCCTTGCCACTTATGATAATAGATTTAGAACCAAAAAAGGATTTTAAAGGCCTTGAGCCCAACCTCCTCATTTTACAAATGAGGAACTTGAGACTAAGAATAATTAGGTGACTTGTCAGAGGCCACATAGATAGCAGGTGTCCAACCTTGTATTTGAATCTTTCTGACTCCATACTTTGCACCCTGCCACACAGAAAGGTCATTTTGCAACTCACATGACTTCTTGGGCCTCACTTTTTCTCACCTGTAAACTGATCCAGACTACGTAATCTCTAATAGCTTTTCCAGCTCTAGATGTAGGAACTAAGAACTGTTTTCCACAGTGTGGTAGAAATGATAATGTTGGTCTCCTCTGTTTCGAGTTTCTTGTCTTTCCAATCTTTCTTGTGCACAAGCTCTCCAAATCATTGTCCTGTGGCATATGTTTGACCATGCCACTACCCTCACCAGAAACCTTCAGTGGTTCCTTTCAGCCTTGAGCATAAAATGCAAGTTTCTCAGCCTTGCATGTAAATCTTCCACCATTTGGCCCCAACCTGATTTTCCAAATATTTCTTGGTGCTCCTTCTCTTGCATTCTCTTTGTAGCCATCAATTTTGATCCAGGATTATCTCTTTCTTCTTCATTTTTTTTCATAAGTTTTCCTTCAGTGACTAGAACGTTGTCTCTCCTCGCTTCTCTCAGAATTTTTCTCTCTCTCCAACTTGTCAGATTTGAAGCAGGTACCATGTGCAGGGAGCTGAGAATGCATGAGTGCTAACAGGTGGAGAAATTCTGATTTTATTGCATGGTGAAAATGCTTTCCACTAACCTAGATTAGTGCCTACATGTAAATTATAGCTTTAGAGAATTGTCTGAGCCTTAGAGAAATTAAATGATTTACTAGATTCAGCTAGTAGGTAGTAGGGGCAGATTTGAACTCAGGTTTGTTTGACACCAAGTTCAGCCTAGTTTGTCTGCCTCTTGCCCAATTAAAGTTCTTTGTGCTTTGGAACTGCTTTTTTTTTTTTAATCCCCTAAAGTAGTTTTCTGCACAGAGGAAGTTCTTAATAAATGTTTGTTAAATTGAATTGTGCGGTGTAAGTGGAAAGAGCACTAAAGTTCAGATTATTGGTTTTGGATTCTGTTCTGTCTTTGTCACTACCTAGTTGACTCTGGACAAATCATTTCCCTTTTCCAGGCCTTGCTTTCCTCCTCTGTAAAAAAAAAAAAATGGTGCTTGGGCAGGAGAGAGAATTAGACTAACTGATCTGTAAGGTCCCTCCAAGTCCTGTATCTGTTATTATATGAGTAACTTTTTTATTATTAAGGTCATCTTTTCAGGTATCATAAAAATTGTACTTAATAGAGGTGATAAATGGGATATGGTATCAAAAAACAGGATGTGTAGTCAGAAGACCTGGGTTGAAGTTCAAATTCCAACCCTTAAGACTGTGTGATTAGAGTCAGATCATTGCATTTCTGACTCACAGTAGGTGAATATTGGTTTCTTGGTGAGAAAAAGCATTTTGGAAACTGGAAAGCCCTATCTGAAGTTGAAGTGACCTGTTCTTAAAAATTTCGTATTTTACTTCCTATATTTTCGTTTGGGGGGCAGCTAGCTGGTGCAGTGACTAGAGTGCCTGGCCTGGAGTCAGGAATACTCATCTTCCTGATTTCAGATACTTACTAGGTGTGTGATGCCAGGCAAGTCACTTAATTCCATTTGTCTCAGTTTCCTCATTTGTAAAATGAACAGGAGAAGGAAATGGCAAACCATTCCAGTATCTTTGCCAAGAAAACCCCAAATGAGATGACAACGAGTTGGACTGAAACTGAAAATAATGGAACCACAACAAATATTTTCAGTGTAATTAGCTGCACTAATCTGAAAAACAGTACTGTTAGCTAAAGTTTTTTTTTAAGTGAATGCTAGAATACAAACATGATTTTCCTCAATTTTTTTTAAAATCACACATTGTTTTATTGTATATAAGGACTTTTAAGCAAGCAAACAAATGCTTAGAAACAATGGAATTTTTGTGGTGTTTTATTCCCCCTTGAATTAAATTGGTTTTTCCTCTTTGTACTGGTAACCATAGAAATGTTGAGACTTGGGTTGCTTTATACATTTTCAAAGTACAGAATATTTTTTATTTAAAGAGTCCATAGTCCTGTTGTGAGCAAGAGGAGTACAGGAAGTTTCTTCTGGCAGAACATTATAAAACAAATAATTGTCCCAGGTGATTGGCAGCCTGTACAAGTGAATTGAAAGCAGAGAAAAGAAGACAGTCATGGGTTGTCAACCGATCAACTGTAGTAAGCAGTAGCTTTGCAGTTGGGATTGAAAGACACAGGAAGGAAAATGACTAAGACTTTGCTCTGTGATTTATGAAAATCTTGTGGGCTGAGTGAATTCTCCATTCTCATGCAATAGCTTCCCTGTATTTCTCTGTCAGTAGTCTATCAAAGAAAAAAAATTCACTCAGACATTTTGTACTAATTAGGGTTTAAAATATAAAGAACTTCACTTTTTTGTTGTGGATGGAGGATTGGACTAGGAATCAGGAAAGCTGGAGCTTGAATCCTGACTGTGGTGTTTGCTGGCTATTGCCACCATGGGCAAGTCTCTGATCCTCAGTTTCCTCATTTCTCAAATGAGGAAAATATCTCACAAGGGTTGATATGAGAAGCAAAAAAAAAAAAAAAGGTAAAGTGTTTTACAAATATAAAAGTGCGATAGAAATGTCAGCTACTTTCATTTTAGAAGTCTGTTTATTTTTAATCTTAAATTATTTTCTAATTAACCAATCCACACGTATTCATTGAATCCTCACTGCTGCTACTAGTGCTGGGGCTAAAGGTAAGAATATGTCTGTAAAATCCTTGGTTTATACTTTAGTTGTATTGTCTCTCTTTAAAACAAACAAACAAAAACCCTAGGCTGTTATTCTAAAATAAATTGTGGTATTTATGTTGATTGTTTCAAATACTTGGAGCACTTCTGATTTAACTGAGTTTTTATATTTTAGGTTACCCGAAAGCTTTCCTGAATTACAGAATCTAACATGTCTTTCCGTAAATGACATCTCACTCCAGTCTCTACCTGAAAACATTGGCAAGTAAGTTCTTTTTACAGACTCTGTTTGTATCATAGACCTGAATGGGAGCTTAGGTCATTGAGTACAGTTTCCTTCTTTCATAAGGCTGTCTGTTTTATACCAGCCAGCCATGCTTTACTATTTTTCAACATTTCCCAGGCAGAGTGTATCACATGCCCCCATTTTTCAGACTCTAGCTGCCACAAATTTTAAAGTAAGTATTATTGACATGATACTGATCCCTGTAACTGTGTTTGTGGTAGGGAAAATTGAGTGAGCTATAATGAAATAATGAAAAGAACATTGGACTTGGTGTCAGAAGATACAAATTCATCACTTAATTTCTCTACACCTTACCTGCCCTGTCTAATCATACTCACATTATCTGCCTGACAAGGTTTCTCTGAGGGAGGTACTTTAAAGCACTATACAAATAAACTTTGAGCCCCTGCCACTGTTATTATTGGGGAAGTTAAGGAGTTTTGCTTTGAGCTGGTATCAGGTCATCAATAAAAATGTTTGAGAGTGAGTCACATAGCTGGATAGGAGGAGTGAAGCGGGCAGATATGGGCAAAAGTTTGCCTGAAAATTGTTGCGGGAGTTGAAGTCTTGACAGTAAATGGAGTATCTTAAGGAAGGGTTATACTTAGCGGTAGAAACCTGTTTTGCCAGAAGTCAACAAGCACTTATTAATCACTTACTAAGTTCCAGGTCCTGTGCTAAGAGCTGGGGACACAAAGACAGTCTCTGCCCTTAAGGAGCTTACATTCTAGTAGGGGAAGACAATAAATAGGAGAGCAAAAGAACAAACAAACCAGGGTGGGGGAAGAAGTGCTTTTGAAGAGGATTGGTGGCAGAATGTGAAGAGCTGATGGTTGGCTAGTCTGGACCCTTCTTTAAAAAATGGAGGTTCCATATTCCCAGAGGCCTATCAAACTGTGCATGCCCTTTGATACAGCAATTGCGCTACTAGTTCTGTATCCCAAAAAGATAAGAAAAGATATACAAATATACAGTGATGGGATTCAGCCAGTTCCCACCATTTTGGTAAAACCAGTACCTAATTGTAGGTTGATTTCCTCGAAGGGGTTATTAGTGGGGGCTGGGCGGCGCCTCAGCTGGGTTCAGTGGAGAACCAGTTGTTAATTCATTTGAATCCCACCACTGCAAATATATGTACAAAGATATTTATAGCAGTTCTTTTTGTGGTGGCAAAAAATTGGAAATTGAGAGGATGCCCATCAATTTGGGAATGGCTAAACAAATTGTGGTATATGAATGTAATGGAATATTATTGTGCTATAAGAAATGATGAGCAGGCAGATTTCAGAAAAACCTGGAAAAATTTATGTGACCTGATGCTGAATGAAGTGAGCAGAACCAGGAAAACACTGTACACAGTAACAGCAACATTGTCCAAGGATCAACTTTGATAGACTTAACTCTTCTCAGCAATACAATGATCTAAGACAATTCCAAGGGCCTCATGATGGAAAATGCTATCCACATCCAGAGAAAGAACTATGGAGTATGAATGCAGATGGAAGCATACTTTCTCTCTCTCTCTCTTTTTTTTAATGTGTGTATTTTTGTTTTCTCTTTCTCATAGTTTTTCCCTTTGGTTCTGATTCTTACTTTACAACGTGACTAATGTGGAAATACATTTAATATGATTGTACAAATATAGCCTGTATCAGATTGCGTGCTGTCTTGGGGAGGGAGGGGGAAAAATTTAGAATTCAAAATCACATAAAGGTGTATGTGGAAAACTAAAACTATATTTTAAAAATTTAAAATAAAAAAATAGAGGTTATAGGAAAACTCACCAGTGGTAGAAGGGGGTTGTAGGGGTGCAAGGAGAAGGCACCTGAGACATGGTAGTGAGGTCCTATAAGGGCAAGCAAAGTGGGACTTTTTACTGTTTTTTTCTTTTGGAGTGCTTCTCTGCACTAAGGCTATCAAGTGCCTTTGATGGAGTCTTGCCTTTGTAGGAAGGCCCACACCCTTTTACTAATTAGGTCATAAGAGAAGTGTGAAGCCCTTTGGCCCTGAAAAAGGGTACATATATACCCAGAGGATAGCCATTGAACTCAGAATTGAGAACAGAGAATTCTCAGAACTGTGGGAGGAGAGGTTTTGCTTTGGGGGATCACCCATTGGAAGACTATTCTGTGATTTGGCCAGAGGAGACTCTGGGTAGCTGTTGAGGAGTGTTCCTGACTCCCCCCCCCCCCCCCCACCTTTGGAAAACCTAGATGTTGCCGCTTCTCTCTCTGGTAACTACGTATGTATACAATATCTTGAACAGACAGGTAGAAGCCTGTCTGCTGATTTGTGTTATTTTGCTCTGTTTATATAATTTCTGCTTGTAATTTCTGTTTGTGTTTTCTCTGAAGTTCAGAGTGCCGACTTTTCCCCCTGAACTAAGTGAAGGATATATGTATGTTTAATTAAAGTGAGATTGTAAACCCCTTAAAATTGCTTTCCTTAGAAAAGCAGATCAAAGAACCTGTGCTAGCAGCCCTCCTGTGTGCTGTTGTTGTTGGCCTTATACAGCCACAGTAGTGGCAAGTAGCATTGTTGTTACAGTTTCAGGGAATGAAGTTCAGAGAATGAAATTCTGTGATAAGAATCACAGAGTTTCATGGCCAGGAGGGATCTCAGTCATCATTTAGTCTAACCCATACATACATAGAAGGAATCCCCACTGTAACATACCACATGTGTGGCTATACAGCTTCTATTTGAAGACTTCCAAGCAGAGGGAATTCTTTTTGGATAGCTCTTGTTGTTAGGAAGTTTTGCCCCATATCAAACTGAAATTCACCTCTTTTCAATTTTGATTCATCGCTCCTCAGTTCTGCTCTTTGGGGCCAAAGGGAATAAGTCTCAGGAATCCTTCATATGACAATCTTTCGGATTCTTGAAAACAGCTTACCTCTTCCCCTGAGTCTTCTCAACTGCAGGTTAAATGTGCCCAGTACTTTCAAGCTATCCTCATATGTCATGGGTTCAAGACCCATCACAATCCTGGTTATTCTTTTCTGCCTATTTTCCAGTTTATCATCGTAGATCTTAAATGGAACATGATATTCCAGGTGTAAAGTACTGAGTGACTTAATTTAATTAGCTTATCAGAGCTTTAGCTTAGTAGTGTTAGAGTTACAGTAAGCTTCCCTCCACCCTACTAATTTTGTATATCAAATAGTATCTCCCAAAACATACCAAAATAACCTTGTGTGACACATAGTACCTAGTCTCTAAGCCTTATGAAGAAAATTTACTATGCTGTTCTTTCTTGCATAAGCTTAAAGACTAAAATAATAATAGCTAGCATTTATTATATTGCTTTATTTTCAAAGAACTTCATAAATTTTATTTAATCCTCATAGCAGTCCTGGGTGGTAGGTGCTGTTGTTATCAACTCCATTTTACAGATGAAGAAACTGAGGCAAACAGAGGTTAAATGGCTTGCTCAGGGTCACACAGATAGCATGTGTCTTGAGGCCAAATTTGAACTGAGATTTTCCTCACTCCAAGTCTAGTGTTCCATCCATTGTACCACTTAGCTTCCTCCTCAGAACAATAAAGCTTCTCTGTAAGGGCAAAATGTCATTTACCCTTCCCTCCTTCCCTCTTTCCTTCCTTCCTTCCTTCCTCACTTCCTCCCTTTCTTCCTCCATCCCTCTCCAGAACAGTAGTTTTTGAGTCATTATATTTTTTCAAGTCATTATAAGGAAACCCTAGCCATTAGCCTGTCTGCATGTAGAATGGGCAACCTTCAGTTACTTTTCCCTTTTTATTACAGGCCTTAAACCACCTATTTCCCCTGAATTGGAGATTCCTATACAAGTATATACAAAGATGAGGTGGCCTTTGAGCCTCTCTCCTATTCTTTCTTGATTCCTTGGAATGTAATTACTATTCTGTGTAATTACCATTGTATTATCATATGTCTGCACAGTGCTGATTCTGATCTCTAATCACATCTGAGTTAAACTGTCAGTTTGATCATAAAGCTATAAATAATTTTTGAGGGAATGAATCAATGTCAGATAAGTGAAACAAATGTTACTCATCAAGCCAGTTTGTAAGATGAGACAAGAAGAGTTTCCAGTTCTTGGTGACTTGATAAGGCTCCATAGTTTTTACCTCTTGACTTAACTTTCTCTATATAATGTTTGAGTACCTTCATGCCCTGGGACCCACTGGAGAGTGACTCTACCCTGCTCGATTGTGAGCTTCATAAAGGCAGTGACCAAATTCTAATCATCTCAGATTATCCAATGCCTAGCATGGTGCTTTGTCATATTTAATTTAAAGATTGTTGAGTGAATGGAAGAAAAAAAATGAGAAGCCTAATGAAAAACTGGGAGATCTAGAGAAATTTATATGCTAGAAGTTGTACTGCAGAGTTCTGCAACAGCTGATGGACTAGTCTGAGGACACCAAACTTATCACTGTTACCATTCTATTCCTTCCTTCTTTCCTTCCTCCCTCCCTCCCTCCCTCCCTTCCTTCCTTCCTTCCTCCCTTCCTCCCTTCCTCCCTCCCTTCCTCCCTTTCTTCCTCCCTCCCTCCCTCTCTTCCTTCCTTCCTTCCTTCCTTCCTTCCTTCCTTCCTTCCTTCCTTCCTTCCTTCCTTCCTTCCTTCCTTCCTTCCTTCCTTCCTGTCCCTGAGGTCTCACAGCGATTTCCAAGAAGGAAGAGAATAGAGCTAGCAATCTGTATGGCGTGATAGGAAGGGGATTAAATTTGCAGCAAGAGGATCCATCCATCTTCCATCTCAGCTTTGTCACTTACTGCCTGTATGACCTTGAACAAGTCATTTATCCCACTCTTGGCTTTAGGTTCCTCATCTGTAGAATATTGGGGTTGGACCTGGGTGACTTGTTCATATAACTTCAAATAAATCCATGATCCTTTGATATCTCTCCAGTTCTTCTTAAAGTACTTGTTTACTTAAAAAGACCAAACAAACAAACAACTAGCATCTTCCAGGTGATCTCAAGACTTTGGGAAAATATTAATTGTAGTTCTTCTTTACAAAGAGGTTATCTTAGACACTGTGCTACTCTGGAAAATACCAATAAATGATTAAAAGAGAAGGGAACCATTTGAAACCATGGAAACTTCAACACCCTGAAAGTTCATTCTACCCCTAGACTACTCACACTGATAGTACCCTATGTCCCTGCAGCCTTTTCCTCTGATTGGCTAGTTCCTTCCACAACTGCCATTCTAAGGAGGATGCCCAGGCCAGCCATGTCTTCATTCCTCCCCAGGTTGTGCTGTGGACTTTGTCTACCATGCTACCATGTGGGTACCTCTCCCCCTTTTAGTTTCTTTTTATGTGTTGTCTTCTACCATTATAATGTAAGTGCTTCAAGACTAGGCAATGTTTCTTCCTTCTTGTATTTGTATCCCTGGTGTTTAGATCAATGTCTGGCACTTCATAGGTGCTTAATAAGTGCTTTTTGATCCGACTTGATAGAATCCTAATTTATGTACAAGTGTGACTTCTTTTAAGCATATTTATAGTGCTTTATCCTTAATAGAGATTTAATTTAAAGATTGTGGAGTGAATGGTATAAAAAAATGAGAAGCCTGATGAAGCTAACTTAATAGCACATACACAGTGTAGGAGTTCCTACATTTACACACAAGATAAATTCATCAATAATTGTTTCATGTAGAGTTCTTTTGAATAGTGAAGTCTCCTGGGGAATCTAAAATACTCAGTTAATGAAAAAATTTGGTGTACAGTCAGTCAGCTGATATTGTTCAACACTTACTAAGTGCCAGCCACTCTGTTAATTGCTGAGGATTCAAATACAGGACCATTCCTGCCCTTAAAAGAACTTATAATCTAATATGAGAAGACTACTAATATAGAGATTGGCATCCAGTGGTTTAACCTGGAAAGTCACTGTGATGCTGAGTGGAACCTGAAACCAATCGATTGACATGGTTTCCAAGCCTGGTAGTGTTGACTTAATTATGGTTCCAGGACTGGAAGATGGGATATTGTTCCTGTGAGACAGCGGGGAAACATAACATGAAGATGGTTGGAGATTGCCCTATATACTGATATACTATACTGATAACTGTAGTGGCTGTGCTTCGTGGAAAGAGACATAACAAGGGTGGGGCCAAGATCCCAGGGTGCCTAATTTAGAGGGCGCCATCAGTACTTTCCAGTCTTTCAACAGCATAGAAACAGCAGAACTTAGCAACTGTTGAACAAGAATAGTTAGTTAGAATAGGAAATAACCAGATGGCCAGCTGAAACTTCTCCCCTGTTCCTCTCCAACTGAGGGTGCTCTTCATGGTACTTGCCTCAGGCCCAGAAATTTCTAACTAGGACTTTGCTTGTGGAAAAGGACCAAGAATTTTATTTTCAGAGCCTTTTGCTAGGCTGAGACAACTGGAAGGCCACCTGCCCCTTAATCCTTCTACTAGCTGCCCAAACTAGTGAGACGGCCCTTAACATCTCCCCCCTCCATTCATTGAGCCTCCTGATAAATCAGAAGAAAAACAGCCAATTCCTTTAGTCCTTTGCTATCCAGACTGTGGCTGCTGATTATATGGATTTACTCCTTTTGTTATATATGCTGCTATGGTTGTGCTTGTTCCTTTATTTCATTATGTGTAAATATGCATATATACATATGTATGCATATGTGTATATTTGTGTGTGTTTATATGTATGTATATGTGTGTGTGTCTATATATGAATGTATATTTCTCTGTCACCTAATACTTTAAGGTGACAGGAATCTTGCTTTATAATTCACTTTGTAGTGTACCTCAATGTCACACTCACATTCAAGTACTAAATGGATGCCTGTGACAGTGCTTAAAATACCACCACTTCCACACTCCCTCTTGCTGGCAGAGGACAGAAATATGCCTTGAAGATGCCTTTCTGCCTCCTTCAGAAGATCTGGCAGAGTAGTTGCCTACCCCTTGTATAGCCTACAACATATCAAAGTATTCTTCATGGGAGACTTTAATTCTCAGAGACACCCTTGAAAATAACTTATTTTGTTTTATGTTTCTGTTACCCAGAAATGTGCAAACATTTCCTTTTTGTGTAACTTGGATGGATAATACTTTCTGAATAGGCTTCCAATTGTTCAGACTAATTTCACTGCTGTTATGAATGGATTTAAATGTTCCAAAATAGCATTCTAGTGTTATAAAATGTGTTTTTTGTGACTCAATAATAAACGAAGTTAGAAGCCTAAATTTGCTTCAGAGAAAGTTAACTACCCAGCTTCATTATCCGGAATGAAGTTAGCCTATTCTCCGAAGTCATTTCTGCCTCACTGTTGTTTAGGATGCACTCCTCACTGCTTAATTACATTTGCTTTCCTAAGAATACCATTCTTGAACATTTAGTTGCAAGGGTTCTACATAAGTAGAAGGATTTCCCAGGTGGACTGGCCCAGTAATTTTTGGCTGATTGAACTGGAGAGGAGCAGTCTGAATTTTAGGCTCCTACTGCCTTTGGGAATGCTAACCTGAATTTTTGCAGACTCGCACTGTGAGAACTTCACTATTTTAGCTAATAAGATGCAGCTTCTTTGAGATGTTAGCCAAAGGCTGACTTGGCCAGTTATGTGTACTGTTAACATGACTCTGAGCTGGGGGGGAGGGTGGGAGAGAGAAAAAGAGAGAGAGAGAGAGAATGAATGAATTCCTTTCCAAGGACTTTTGCCATGTGTAAAAACATTCTTTTCTGTGGCTTAGAATTTGGCATAAAGTGGTTATTGTTTCAAAAAGAAAAGCATACCAGAATTTTATTTTTATATTTTTCAAAGCAAAGTCACCAAATGGAAATTCAAAACTGGTGGCACCCTGTTTTTTAACTCTCAAATTGAAACAGCTAATTGGCTAATGAAGTAATGGGTAAGCACAAATAACTTTCTCCAAAAAAAAAAAAAAGATCTTTTGAAAAAAAATTCTACTGCCTTAAGGCTTTTGTTGAATTTCTTATAGTTTAATGTTTTTTTTTAGTGTATGGTTTGTGTATTTGAATGGTGCTCTCTACTATTCTTTGACTCTCCAATTCTCCAAGATTTCTTGGCTTCCAAAATGGAAAAAAAAAATTCAAGTGGATTCAAAGTATTTTAAACATAGTGGGGAACAGATGTAAATTCTTTAAAATAACTACTTCATCAAACCTGGAAATAGAACCTTAAGATTATAGTTTGGCCTACAATCTTATTTAAAAAATATTATAACTTTTGCAACTGCTTTTGCAAACTTTGTAAACATTAAGTTCTAGAGTGTCCTAAGAAGTTTTTAAATTATTTGGGTGTGGAGCAAGGGGATGGAGAGGGAATAGGGCAGGGAAGAAGGATAAAGTCATATTCTTTGTAGAGGACAATGGAAACTTTTTAACATGGGTGTACGTCACTGTCATTTTTCAGAAGTTGAAGCATATGTGATGGAAAACTTCAGTCAGTCAGCTTCATGGCATGGCACCATCCAAGTCTCTGCTTCTGTGTTTGGAAAGTTGCTAGACAGACTTACTGGTTTTCTCTCACCTCTATGTATCATATTCCAGTAGAGATGACTGGTAAAGTCAAATGGAGTGTGAGTGTCTCCCTCCCTACCTCTGTGCATCTCTTTTTCGCTCTCCTGTCCCTTTCCTTCTCTTTCTCCCTTCTGCTGCTCCCCAGAAGAAACATTGTCACTTAGTGAATAGAAAGCTGTCCTTGAATATTTGAGTTCAAGTTTCACCTCTGACACATTCTATTGAACTTATTTAATGACAGCTTGGTGTAGCAGAACCTGGGTTCAAAGTTCTCGAGCCTGGCTTTATAACCCTGGGCAAGTAATTTCTCAGTGTTCTAGGCAACTCCCTGATACTATAATTTTCAGAGAAGGTGCTGACCTTCATTAATAGAGGGAATTTCTGGGGATCCTCTATACCAATGAAATGACAAGTTCTGTCCCAATCCCTACACACCTCTCACCTCCCCCTCTCACCCCCTGCCACATACTACCTTTATTTATTTATCTACCTTTATCTTGCCTCTGGACTGAGCTTAATTGCTATGTAGTTGAAAATTCTAAATTGTAGAAAGGATAGTAAGGTATAGAAAATATTAAAGTTAATGGTTTCTCACTTTTTCTCTAATCTTATAGATTAACTTGGTTTCAACCAAATTGGGGTTAGAGGAAAGAATCTTTTGGAGAGACCGAAGCAGTTTCACAGGTGGAAACCTGGGTTTGGATTTATTCAGATCATCAAATCCCCAGTTTTGTTCTGGAGTTAATTGAGTGATTCTGGACTGAGGACTATTCTAAGCCAGTCTAGACTCTTGGGTTTAGGTAGCTGGTGAGGTACTTATGGCTAATTCCTGTGCATTTTGTATTTCTTGCCAATTTTGTATTTCCCAGCATCATACCTGCCCTTCACTTCCTAACTTTGCCGAGGAGATATAAAAAGAGATCTCAGAATATTTTACCAGATGATTTTCCATTGGAATGTAATTTTTCCGGGCTAATCCTTTCCATTGCTTTAAGTGGGGAACAACAGAAGACTTGAGATGAAAAGCCTGCAAAATAAAGTTTCCCTAAAAGCAAACAGAAATTCCACTTAGTTTCAACTTTGGTATTGCTTGAATACAATATAAAAACAGGACCTTCATCATTTATAGGGAATCTTTTTCCATTTGAACTCATTTCCCATGATATTGGCATGGCAAGTGCTTACAGCTAGCATATATCACCTTGTTTTATGCCTTACTTGACATTAATCATCAGAAGGTCATTAAACAAAGTTTATTTACATCTTCTGTTACATCTTTCAAGGAATCTTGTATTATTTTTATATATGCAAGAGAGATAATCAAAAGGTGGTGTTTACTCTGTCACTTGGGATGTGTGATGTGAGTATTTCCTATAACAGTACATGTTGCAAACTGTCTACATCCTTTTTGCTCTTGGTACATGTCCTCCCAAAATGTGCTGGGAGCCTCCATCTAAACCTCTTGACATTGCCTAGGTAGCAGCAGAGTAGGTGGGTTGCCCACAGATTATCTATCCCTCACCCTTGCTCTGTGACTCTTTCAGCTCCTTTTAGGGGGTGGGGTGTATATTTGCATTTTATGCCACTTCTCCTGTGCAGATGTTCATTGTTAGTATATTGCCTTCCCTTGTCTACCGTGTACCATTCTCCTTTTTGGATAGTCCACAACTTTAATTCTGTGAAGACTATGTCATTTGTGACTCACATCCGTGTGAGTCATACTCACTGGAAGAATATTGATGTTAAAAAGTTAGGCTGTTATTTCTGGGAGAAATTTGCATTATGCAGTTTTCCAAAGGCAGTGTGACCTGCTTGTCTCTTCCTTTTTTGGGGGGGGCGGGGCTCAGTTCATTATTTATGCATAGTTTCTGTCCCATATGTTCGTACTGATAGATCAGCTCTCTCTGTGCATCCAAGTGGATGCCATAATCAAGACAATAGCTATTCTTCATTCACTTGTTTTTTTTTTTAAGTATGGATACTTTGAACTCTCTCGGTTAGTTTTGCTTCTCATTCAAAAGGATCTTCTGGGACTTGGTGCACTCAGGAGTAAATGGAAGACTTCATCATCTTTGATTTGGGCTCCAAGTTAGGTATATCCCTTGACAGTGGGAAGCACCTTTGGCAAGCATACAATATAATGTTTTCTGCCTGACTTTATTTTAATCAGAAGATCATCAAAGTTATCTGTTCTGTCTTTCAAGGAATGTTATGTGGCTTTGACGTAAGGACAGGAGACACCTTGTTAGAGCATAACCTTTAAGACCAAAATTGATTCTACCCATTCAAATAATTTTTTTTTAAAGTCAGCAAGCACTAAGTATAGTTGCTTTTCCTTTCAGGCAGTTGTGTGACTGTAAAGGTGTAGGTGGTCAATGTTATTTGTGAAAGCCAGATTCCCTTCCCTTATCAAAGGTATGCTCAAATCACATGTAAGCTATTACCTTAACAAATGTAGTGGTGGGAAAGTAGGCATTGGTATTTTTATCTTGTTTTTAAGTAAGAAAAAACCTTAGATTCCCCCTCGACCCCAAGAGTAGAACATTGTACCCTCTTTCACTTATCTTAAGAATTGCTCCTTTGGTATCCTTCAAATTGACAGCTTCAGAACAGACCTCTTCCTAACTTAGCCATTTCTACTTCATCATGTAGCATATTAGAGATGGTGATATTAGAATAGAAATATCAGTGATTGAGGAAATAGTTTGTTATAGAAATTTTTCCAGATATTTCTCTCTTTCTCTCTCTCTCTCTGGTCTTTTTTTTTTTTTTATCTTTTCATTTTTATCCCCAAATGTCCCTAGCGTGATCTGGCTTCAGGTCCCAAGCCACTCTGTCTCTTAATTTTCCTTGACCACTTTCTTATTATGCAGTGATCCTGCTTATAATCTTCTACTGTCTTATTCCATAAGATTTTACAAATTAGTTTGTATTCTAAGCTAGTGTTGCCCTTGGCTAACCTACATCTCCGCTCAGCAAGAACAGGGTTTAGGCTGAGGCAGTTTCCAGGCTCTTTGAATCTTTTCATTGTGGTATCTTACTATTCATTTACTTAAATTTCCTTAGGAAATGATGATAAAGTTATGTCATTGTCTACTACATTATCCATTTCTTATTATTCACATATTAATAGCTTGTTTTAAATGAGGCATTGCCTCAATTAAATTGCCTCATGTCTCTTCATTTTTCTTCTTGTTTTGTATTGATTTCAGCCCTTGCTCTAGCAAGCTGGTTCTTTACCATACCCAGCTGCCTCAGAAATAACTCCCTTATAGATAACCAGTTGTTTGTTGTCAAAATATAAAAAAATTAAATTTTTTTTTCTGTTGACATTTGCTGCTTGCAATAATGAGTACCTGACTTTTTTCTAGAAAGAAGCATCCATAACATGTAGGTATGAAACTTCTGTTTAGCTTATAAGCCATTGGCTATGCTTATTTGTTATTCCTGTAACCATTTTTTTTCCAAAATATTTTTCTCCATCCTTCTTTGTAGCCACTTTGGCATTTAAGTCAAGAATACTGAAGTATATGTTTATTTAATTTGGAGGGCTTTATCAAATTCTAAACAAAGACACCTAGAATTATAGCTATGTTCATTTTTTCTTTATTGTTTAAAAAAATTCAAATGAGTTGAGCTAAGTAATGGCATTTTAAAAGTAGAGATTTTGGATGTCAAACATTACAAAATGCTTGCAATTAAAGAGTGTGTGTAATGATAATAGTGATAGCTAGCATTGAAATTTTTAGGTTTGCCAAGTATTTTACATGCATTATCTTATTTAAGCCTTGAAATAATTCTGTGAATTAAGTTCTACATCTCTTATCATCCCCATTTGACAAATGAGGAAATAGAGGTTCTGATAATTTGAGTTACTTGCTAAGAATCACACTTGCTAGTAAGTCAGATCCAGTTTTTCTAGACTCTAAATCCAGCTCTCTATACTACCTTTCACTCTGTGTGTGTGTGTGTGTGTGTGTGTGTGTGTGTGTGTGCGCGTGCACGTGCTCATGAGCACCTCTCTCTCACGTGCGCCTCTGGGCCTAAGTTTCCTCAGCTGTAAAATATGAGGGTTAGACTAGATGAGCTCAAAAAGTCCCTTGCATGTCAAAATCATTGATCTTGTAAATGTGGCATCGCATAAACATTAAATGACTATTCTTTCCTGTGTAAAACTGGTTAGACATTAAATGTTTTTCAAAACTTCGTGGAAATGTAATTAACTCCACAAATTTCTAGTTCTCATGTTATATTTTTCTTTTAAGACTTTGTTTCCTTGTATTACAGATTAATTTTAAAGTAGAGTACTGTGGTACTAGTTCAATATAGGTCACTCTCCCCAAAATATGGTTTATGTAACACTAAATGTGGCTTATAATTGATGGGTTTTTTTTTCAGTCTAGACATACATATTTTTACATTTCAGAGATCTTACTTTGTGGCTGTGATCTGTATTTGAAGGTGACATATTTTGGACAAATACAGGAGAATGTATTTTGGATTATTTTCTTGCCTTAAACCCCACCTAAAAAACACAATGCACGATTGCCTTAAGAACAAGTGTAACTGAATGTTTGAAAGTCAAGTTAAGTCAGCAAGCATTTATCAATGATTCCAAGAAAGGTAAAAACCAATTCCTGCTCCCATGGAGCTCACAGTCTAATGGGGGAGACAATGTATAAACAACTATGTGTGAACAAGGACTATACCAGATAAATTGGAGATAATCACAGAGGGATGGTACTGGCATTTTAGGGGGCTGAAACTCCTGAGCTTTGTGGAGAATTGCATTCACTGTGTTGGCTTGCCTACCATTTGTCAACAGAAACCTTGATAACTTTTTTTAAAGGATAAATTATTTGAAAAGCATTGAGAGGATTAAGTAACATATTGTTAATGCTTCAGTTTGCCCCATGTAATAGGACTTACTTTTTTTTATACCAAGTTCCAGTAATTGTGATCATTAAGAGCTGTATTCATTCACTCTACCTGAAACTTTGATGGTACATTTCAGTTTACAGTTAGCCTTTTAAATAATGGATTTATAGTCTGGGATTAAGTTGAGATTTAAAGAATTTCTGTATCCTGATCATTCAAGTAAAATTCACATTTTCTGATGTGGTATAACCTGTTTTGCCTGTAGGCTCAATATCTGGTTTATATTTTGTTTTGAGAGGGGAGGATAGAGGATTAAGACAGATTATGGTGTTAGGATAATGTTTGGCTCCTTGTATTCTGTATGCACACAAATATCCCCTTGAATAATCTGAATTTTTCTATGGCAATATTGTAAAAGCTGGTAGGGTAAATGTACAACTTAGGGTACAGTATATCTCAGAGTTGCGAGGATCCAAAATTGGATAGACTATATATTTTAATATATTACATCATATTGTTTATAACATCTTATAGATATGCATTTTTGGTTATTAGTAGCAAGAATCAACAACTGAGGGTAGAGATTTTTGTTATTTCTCCTCCCTCTTGCAAACACACAATGCCTTGTCCATCTTTCTGGGTAAGGCAGCAGAATCTACTTAGAAGAAGACTGTGGTTTGAGTTTTAAAATCAAGTTCCTCTTTAAGCTCTGCCACACATTTTTTTTTTTTGGCATACAATCTTAGAGAAAGCATTTAACCTCTCTGGGCCTCAATGTCTTATGCCTTTAAAACGGATAATATCTGACCATTATTTGGATAAGTACAATAATATATATGAATTGCCCTGAGCCCTGTGAGATTAAAAGCATTATTATTTTTTATAGTCACGACACATCATTGGTATGTTAAAAAGAAAAAGTAATCCAGCAGGAACACATGTTATGTTTCTATCTCTGTCCCGGGGGTGGTTGTATTGATGGGAGTATTCACATGTTAGAAGCATGAGATGTTTGTTCTGGGGGTGTCTTGGAATCATAATAAATAAAATCATATGCTCTGTTACTTATTTCTTAAGGATTTGTGCTCTGTGCACTTCCAAAAAAGTGACTAATGTTTTAACATTATAAAGTGTGGAATAGATATTTTTATTCCTTAATGATTATTAAAGAGATGTTATCTTCCTTCCTACCCTCCCCCCCAAGCTGGGCTATCATAGTTGTTGTTTAGTCATTTCAGTTGTATCTAACTCTTTGTGACCCCATTTGGGGTTTTCTTGGCAAAGATTCTGGAGTGGTTTGCCATTTCGTTCTCTATCTCATTTTACAGATGAGGAACTGAGGCAAGCAGAGTTAAATGACTTGCCCAAGGTTACATAGTTAGAGAGTATCTGAGGCCAGATTTGAACTCAGTAAGATGAATCTTTCTGACTCTAGGCTTGACACTCTACCCACTGTGCCACCTTACATTGTTTCCTTAAGACCTTCAGATTCAGGTGGGAGGGAAATGGGATTTCAGGAATTTTGCTTATTCTTTTCCATGCTTAATTTCCAGCCTTTATAACCTGGCTTCACTGGAACTAAGAGAGAATCTACTTACGTATTTGCCTGAGTGAGTTTCCAGGGGACTTGGGAGGGAATATTGAATGAAGAGAATTTTTTCCATGTAAAGATAACCCATTGCCAGATGTGATGCATTTAAAAAAAATGATTTCATATCGGCCCCTTTCTTGCCCTTGCCTAGTGAATTATAATAAGCTGATGGATGCTGAATTATTAAGCTGCCTCTCCATGGTAACACTGGAGCGTTTTGTAGATGTCTCATTCCTGCAGATCCTCCCATTTTAATGTCATCTCATGCTAAATGACTTTTGTGGAAAGCAATGTCTTGTCCTAAAAGGTTGTGTATATTTGGAAAATAAACTGGGGGACAGCAGCCTTCACTTTCCAATTCTGTTTTTGATAGTTTGTAACTAATAATATGCTGAAGCATATATTTTAGAACTAGCATAAGCATGGAAAGTGCTTTTGTTCTTGATCTCTTCTCTAATTGATGTTGCGTCTCCTTTGACTTTTTCCCTCACAGATCTCTCACCCAGCTACAGAGACTAAAGGAACTTGATTTAGGAAACAATGAGATCTACAATTTGGTAAGCTTTTGTGGAAAGAAGATGGAGACTCAAAATATTCATACTTGTTAAATATCACACCTCATCCATGGACAAACAGCTCTTTTAACTTTCATGGGTGAGCTGGGACCACTGAAGAATCTGCCACAATTCATCCAGTTTATGAATAAGAGATGGAAGATGCTATTAGTAAGCCAGGACTTAATGCTCAGCTGGGTGAAGGAATTGGGATAATAGTTGATCACAGTGGATGGGAATGGGAACTGGCATTTTAAAGTAGAAAAGAGAAGGAAGTGGTAAATGGGGACCTTGAAGCTCTGTGAAAGCAGAGGAGTGCTAATGAGTAAGCATGAAGTGGAATGAGCATTGGATGCTAATGAGAACATACTGGTGGTGGAATCTTAGTATTTTTCAACCAAATCCAGGGAAATCACTGTTTCAGAGCAAATCTAATTATGAACCAAATCTGCTTCCATTTTATCTTTGGGTAAATTACTCATTGCTATTTGACTTTTTCTTACTAAAGATACACTGAATATATTTTATGATACTAGAATTGATGACAAATGTAGACTTCTGTTTTACTTAGTTCATGAGTAAGAACTTTGGTCTATTTTTTTCCCTCTTGACCATAAATTTATTTTGACTACTTTTAGCCAGAAACAATTGGAGCGCTCCTACACCTTGAGGATCTCTGGTTGGATGGAAATCAGCTGGCTGAGTTGCCTCAGGTAGATAATAACTTTTTAACAACATAAAACACAACACAAACTCACTTCTGCTTTATAAATTAAATATAAAAATTTATAAAATAAAAAAAAAGTACTTGCCAAACTGAGGAGGAGTAATGGAAAACCGCATTTGAAGGAAGGTTTTTTTGGATACTGTTTATTTTGCTTTTTATAAGATAAAATTAAAATTCTCAATCATTCCTTCAAATAGACTGCGAAGTCTTAGAAAGCAGGAACTTTTTTGGGTGGAGGGGGGTAGGTTAGTGGGAAGGGGAAGAACTTAACACAGCACCTAGTACACAGCAGGTGCTTAATAAATGCTTGCTTGTTGACTTGATAGAGTACCCTCATGTTTGGGAACCCTGTTATCTATATCTACCTCGCCTACTTTGGATTCAATAAATGTCTGGGTAAATTCTGAGATCTGTTTTATAATTGGCATATATTTCTGTAGCACTTTATAGGGTGCCAAATGCTTTGGAGTAATTTAAACTACTTACTGCTCTTAAGATTCCTGTGATAGTTGATGTAAAAGCAGCGTAAAAAGCTATACTTATATGTCTCTCTTAAGTATTACAAGTTGTTTGGTTGGCATGTGGTAGGTGTTTTTCTCGTTATTACTAAATATGAGAGCAATGTTCCAGATATAGTTGGGTCTCATACAGATCTCGAAGTATAATAGCTATTTTATGCAGCCATAATAAGCTGACTCCTCCATCTGGTGACCAGAGACAGCAACTTTTTAAAAAGTTCTCTTTTTATGAGTTCACCACAATTTTGCTCATACTGCTCCAGGGTTGATTTCTGTTCCTATTGTCCTTTTATTTCTCTCGCTTTCTCCATCTCTGAGTTCTGTTTTTTTACTGCATACTAAAACCAGTCTTTAGTTTAATAATTATATGTAGGTGATTCTTTTTGAAATATTTTAAAATACAATCAGGTCTGCTATAACTTGACACATGCGTTCCCCCAAAGAACTGAGCTATGCACAATTGAGCAATAAAAGCCACAGGACTTATGGGAAAAATGAAAGTAGGGGCACAATGCTCAAAAACTTATCAGTGACACATTAAAAAAAAAGAAATAGGAACCTACTAAAAAGTGTAGCACAGTTTTACACATGTTAAATGGTTAAATACATAAATAGTGCTATACGTAGTAGCAGCGTCCTCTGCCTCAGCTGCTGCTCAACCTGTGTCCCAATTCCCACTGGTCCAGGCTAGAGGGTGGAGCCTCAACGAGCTATAACTCCAAGGTTGGAGACCTGAGCCATGGTGGAATGTGGGGAACTAGAGAGGACAAACCCACAATTCCTACTGCACCAGAAGACATACCATCCATATGAACTTTACCTTGAAAAAGACCTGAAGTTTGCATGTGGATGTAGGTTACTGGAGAGTCGCAACTTGTGAGTTACTGTGAAGTGGCGTTGTTTTCTGTGTTCTCTCCGTGTTTCTCGAAGAAGAAATTGCATATAAGCGAACTCAAAATTCAAGTTGTGCTCAAAATCAGTCGCATTGGAACAAATTTGCATTTTCAAAGAAATCACTATAGTAGACTGTATAGACTGATTTGTTTAATTGTATTAATTGCGGTGTAATGAATATTTTTGTCATGTTTTTGGTAGTCATTTATGTCAGTGAACATTTATAAAGTATCTACTGTGTGCAAGACAAACTCTCTCTCTCTCTCTCTCTCTCTCTTTGTCTCTCTCTCTCTCTCTCTCTCTATCTCTCTCTCTCTCTCTCTCTCTGTCTCTCTGTGTCACCTTTAGCTTACAAAGACAAAGCCCCTTAGGTAGTCGTTATGAGTGCGTGTGTGTGGTTTTGTTTTTCCATCAATCTTTATAAATCAGAAGAATCCACAGTAGTAAACTCTAGCCAAAATGTCACCTCTCTCCCTTAAGGGTAACCCTAACACAGTTTTTTAGGCCCTTTTCTGGGTTAAGGAGACTATGTTAAGTTTCTGAGTTGGTGGGATCAAAAATTCCTAAGATAGTGAAATGAAAGATAAGCATTAGCTGATATGGGGTGAACATTTAGTTTGGATTTGGAGCTGGGTGGAAAGTTACTGGGGAATTTCAGGGTGGAGAAAAGTGGGAGTGGTAGTTATTTTGGGGGACAGGAGAAAGAGGAAGGAGAAGGGGATATCTTCAGAATTAAGGAACACCAGCTGAAGGGTGGGGGAGCCTAAAAATACATGTATTTATATATGTGCACATGTAAATATACACTCCTCAGGATGGAAATTTAGTCTATGATGTTTTCGATCATCTGGTTTATTTATAACAAGCCACATTTATATTTACATGTATCTTTGTATAGTAAATTCCTATTTCTCCAAAAACTACACCACCAGAAAGGTTCAGTAAATCTGAATTCTTGTAATTTTAGTTTAAAAATAGTCATATGACGAGGAAAAAAACTGATTAATTGGGATTTACTAATTTTTTTAAGAAAAAAATCAACAATCTGCCATGCTAGGTTCTGAGAATACACAGAAAAGCACAAAACAAAACCAGTCCCTGCCCTCAAGGGGCTCAGAGTTTAATGGGAGAGACAAAATTCGGTGTGTAACCCAGAATGATAGGATTATACAGGGTGTTCCTAAAGTCTGGACACATAGGCAAAAATGCATATTTTCAAGAAATGAAATGAATGAAATTTTCAACCACATTTTATTTAATTGGAATATTAACAAATAACATCTTCAATATGATTTCTATCATTTGTGATGCAAAGGTTGATGCACTTTGCAAGATTCGTGTGAACTCAATGCAGTAACTCCACATTGCCATCAATTTTCCTATGTGTCCAGACTTTAGGGACACCCTGTATATTTATTGCTAAAAATTCCAATCAATTCAGTAAATATTTATTAACCACCTACCTACTGTGTGCTAGGCATTGCACTGAGGCTACAAATAAGGAAAAAAAGAAGATAGTCTCTGCCCTCAAAGAGCTTATAATTAATGAAGGTAGACATTGCAGAAAAGGAAACAGGGAAGGGAGATGTTGTGGGTGGGCCATGTGCCAGGGAGCATGATGTTCTGTGGAGTTGAAACCAAGCAGTGCCACTGATGGAAAATGTAGTTACTGGGAATATTCTGAGCCTTCTATAATGGAAGGTGTTGGAAGGAGTTTAATGTTCTGATCTCCAGACCTCCAATCAGAGAAGAGAGAGTTAAGAAGGTATTGAGTATCAACCTAGTCAACCTGAGTCAACCTAGCTAAGATAAAAAAAAATCATTAAACTAGTCTCTGTTCTCAAAGAAGTCAAAATCTAAAAAGGGTGCTAAGACACATAGAAATAAGTAAAATCCATGCCAGAATATAGTAGGTCAAAGGAGAAGTCCAAGAAGAGTACAGTGCCACCCTTAGCATATAGCTTTGCGTGTAGCAGGTACTTGTCATTTATCAATTGTCTCCAACTCTTCATCAACCACCCATTTGGGGTTTTCTTGGCAAAGATACCGGAGTGGTTTGCCATTTCTTTCTCCAGCTCATTTTACAAATGAGGAAACAGAGGCAAAGAAGGTCAAGTGATTTGTCAGCTAGTTGACGTCTGAGGTCAAATTTGAACTTAGGTCTTAACTCCAGGCCTGGTGCTCTGTCCACTGTACCACCTCAATCCTAGTTTTTAGACTGCAAAGTAAATATTTTTTGATTTGTTGAAATGTTTTCTTCAGTTTAGCTAGAGGTCTGTGGTTTTGAGTATATTAACATCAAAAGAAAATTGAAGCAAGCATAATTTTGCCAGAGGTGAGTGTGTTATCACTATGTTAAATGCATGCATCTTCTTAGAGAGTGACCCATTTCAAATGTGAATTTGTTGAAGTATCTTCAACCTCCTTTGCACAATAGACTTGTGTGATCTTGAACAAATCATTAAAATTCTTTGGGCCTTAGTTAAATCATCTGTAAAATGGTGATGATAATACCTTATTTTGTAATGGAAAATGGCCAAATAAGAGAGTAGCATAGTATGGTGGGAAGAGTATTGATTGTAGAGTCAGAGGATAGGGTTTCAAGGGAAAGTCTTCTATTTGTCTCTATGCCAAGTCTTGCTCGTTCTGAAACTCGGTTTCCTCATCTGTAAAATGAAGGGGTTGGCCTAGATAATCTTTAAGGGACCTTCTAGCTCTAAAGCCTGGGATCCTAATTGTTTTCTAGAGGACTGTCATACCTTTGAGAGTGAAGATTCTACAGTTTTCATCTGTTTTTTTTGTGAAAAGGCATCTATGGCTTCAATTCAGTTGTTAAGTAATTTTCAAAATTTAGGAAACATGTTGTCCTAACCCTTCCTTTGGGAATTTAATGGTGTGAGGCTGTTTCAGTACATTCCAGTGCAAACAATCCTTGCATGTTTGAACTGGATTTTCTTTTTCTGTGTCATTAATGTAGGAAATAGGAAGCTTGAAAAACTTGCTCTGCTTGGATGTCTCGGAAAATAAGCTGGAAAGACTTCCCGACGAGATCAGTGGCCTAGCTTCCATAACAGATTTAGTCATTTCTCAGAATTTGCTCGACGTTCTTCCTGATGGTATAGGTAAGTGTGAAACCCACCTGGGAACCAGCTACTTATTTTGAGCTCTAAAATGTACTATATGCATTTCCCAAACTGCCTAGAAACTGCTTTGAGAGAGCGTGTGTGTGTGTGTGTGTGTGTGTGTGTGTGTGTGTGTGTGTGTGTGTGTGTGTTTGGTGTGAAAGAGATAGAGACAGAGACAAAGAAAGACAAAGACAGAGACAGAGTCAGAGACAGGTAGAGACCGAGGATTAATTTCTTATTTGAGCCCCTTTTCAGGTTACTTGTGTAGGAGGTGTGCACATGTATGCTATTCATTTATTTGTTCAACAAATGTGTATTTTTTAATTTTAGAAAATTCTATTGATTACATTGTCTATATTTCCCTTTTAAACCTTCCCCTCTTCATTCTGCTCCCCCTCCCAAAGAGTCATCCCATGTAAGATTCACTGAACGTTTAAGAAGTTTACAATCCATGGAGTGATAAGACACAAATACTGATAACTAATACAAAATGGTACATGATACATGCATTAGAGAGCTACATAACAAACTGATTTATAAGGTCTGATGGGTGAAAAACAATTGACCCTACTACTCCCCTGCTTAAGAAACTTCAGTGGCTCCAGATTGCTTCTAAGATACAAAACTCTTGGGTATGGCATTTAAAGCCTTTCACAGTTTGGATCTGGCCTGCCTTTCAAGGCTTATTTTATCTCTTCCTCCTTCTTACAAGGAAGGTTCATTATTGCCTTCTTAGGCTTCTTAGAATCCCTAACTTCATTCAAAGCTCAAATCAGATGCCTTCTATAAGAAACCTATTCTCTTCCTTTTCCCCTTGTTCTCCCTCTCCTCATTACTTCCCTACTTTATGTATTTTGTACAGCTATCCCTTCTACATTGTGACTTTCCCCATCACAGTTTCGATATATCGTGGGTCAGCATAAGAAATTAAATGGCAATTTTTTTGGGAGTTTTGTGGAAGCCTCAGACAACATGCAAAGGCTATCAGATCACACAGAAAAAGTTTAGAATCTCAGAAATGTGTAAAATACATGTATGGTATTGAATAACATCAACTCGAATTTTGCAATAAGATACTGTAACCACCCTATAAAAGAAAAAGAAAAAATTCAGTCTTCTCTGTTGAGAAGGGAAGGCCAAACATTTTATGCAGATTTTCCAGATCATGGGGGTGCCATGCCTGTAATGCCCCTGATGTAGAAACTGTACGCACTTTTCTGGGTATTTATTGTTTTACCTGAATAAGATGTAAGTTCCTTGAGGACAGTAACTGTTTCAGACTCAGTGCTATTTGTTTAATAACTGCTGGATGAATGAATGATCATCACCCAATGGGGATATCCAGAAATACTTCCCAGAGAAGTGGCCTTTATTTTTGTCTTTAAAGCATAGATAGGAGTTCATTGGGGAGGGGGGAGGTAGGCTAGGACTTGTCAGACATTGAGTGACCAAAGGAACAAAATTTGGGGACAGAGAATAGTTGAGTTTGGCTGTAGCACAGGTGTATGAAGAAAAGGAGTATGAGATATGACTAGAAAGAGAGGGTGGCATTATATCATGCGGGTTTTGAATGCCAGGCATAAAGTTTGAAAGGTAAATCAGTAGGGAGTCACTGAAGGTTTTTGAGTGGATGATGAGATTTATGCATAGAAAGTTTATTCTGACAAAAATAAGAAAGAGGGGAGAGTTGTTGAGTTGAGTTGTTCTTCAGTTGTATATGATTCTTCACAATCTCATTTGAGGTTTTCTTGGCAGAGGTACTAGAGTGGGTTGCCATTTTCTTCTCCAGTTCATTTTATAGAGGAGGAAACTGAGGCAAACAAGGTTACATAACTTGCCCAGGGTCACACAGCTAGTAAGTGTCTGAGGCTGGATTTGAACTCAGAAAGATGAGTCTTCCTGATTCTCGGCACAGTACTCTTAACTACTGTGCCACTTAGCTTCCCTCTACTAGACTAATACAGTAGTCCAAACCATCAGTAATAAGGGCCTGTATAAGTATTAGTTTGGTGGCACCAGGAAGAGAGGAGCGATTGAATGTGAAGGAGTTTGCAGAGAACAAAACCAAATGTAGATTTAAAAAAAAATTGGTATCAGACTTGGCTTGATTTGGTAATGGTTTGGGGCTTATTGACTATGAAAATATTCAAATTGACATCACTAGTACCTAGTATGTATATGTTTGTGGGAGCTGAGTTGTGTCAAGTATGAATGAAAAAAATGAAAATTGCCCATGGTGTGAAATCACCCAGTTTAAGTATTTCTATTGTAAATAACTTTTTGGATAAGCTAATTTTGACCTGATTGAATTAGTTATTAATGGAATGGGCTATTGTTACACCAAGAAGTTTCTTCTTGCTTGGCTTTTGCAAAGGCTGATAGTTCATAAAAGTAGAACCTTCTTTCAACAATTTTTAGTAATTAAGAAAAGCCACAGTGTTCCCCTCATAAGTTTGTGGTTATTCAGTCGTTTCGGTTGTGTCCAACTCTCCGTGACCCTATTTGGGGTTTTCTTACAGAAATACTGGAGTGGTTCGCCATTTCCTTCTTCAGCTCATTTTCCAGGTGAGGAACTGAGGCAAACAGGGTTAAGTGACTTGCCTTGGGTCACACAGCTAGTAAGTGTCTGAGGCCAGATTTGAATGCAGGAAGATGAGTCTTCCTGACTCCCAGCCCAGAGCTCTAGCCACTGCCCCACCTTGTGAATAAATAGGCTCCATCTTTGTTATCATCATCATCATCATCATCATCATCATCATCATCATCATCATAACTGACTTTAAGATCTATAGAACACTTTACTTACCTTGTCTCATTTGATCCTCCCAGTAACTAACTCTGTGAGATAAGTGGGGCTTTATCATCATCATCCCCTTTGTAACAGATAAGAAAACTGAGGCTGAGATAGCTAAAGGGACTTGCCCTGCATCTAAGCAAAGACCCAAACTCAAGGCTTTCTAGCTCCAAGTCTTAACATTCCACCCTGGAGGTTACATTGCCTTTCCTTAGGTAGTTCAGGAAAATAAACTAACCCTGGATCACATTTATGTTGTGTTTTCTTATTTATAAAGTACTTTTTCATAAGCTGGTGAAGTAGTTAGTGCAGATACCTTCATTGTACACACAGGGAGATGTGGTTAAGTGACTAGCCCAAGGTTACGTGGCCAGTAAGGGGCAGAGCTAGGATTTGAAACCCGATCGTCTCACTCCAAGACCAGAGCTCTTTTGACTACATCCCATGTGGTTCTAGCGTATATCAACAAAATACTTTGAAAAAATGAGAAACCATGCATTTTAATTATGTAGTCGTTACCAAATTTAAATACCTGATAAGAAAGGAAGGAAACTTAAAAGAGGCTTTCAGATACTGAAAAAAATCATTTTGCAATCAGCTTTCCCATTGGTAGTTGCAGTATCACACAAACATTTATGTCTACTTCCTTTCTTGTATTTGTGATATTCTCCAACAATAAAATTTCAGCTATTGCTTTAGTGTGTATGTCAGAGAGCTGCAGGGCATGGAGGGTGGCATGGAGCAGTGTTGGGTAAATAAATTGACGAGACTTTAGGCACTGCTTAGGAAGTTGGCCAAAAGAAAACAAAAATCTTTAAAACGATGCGGGATTCATGAAGAATTAAGTGTCCTCAGGTAATGGATGAGAGGCAGTGTGGGTAAGTGAGTAGGAGCCAGCCTCAAAGTGAAGACCTGGATTCCATGGTGCTCACTTCAGGCACATATTCTTCTGAGAGGGAACTTAGTCATCTGGGTTCTGTCTACACAAATTAAATCACAGGTTTGAACATTCCCCAGAAAAAAAAAGATTAAAAAAAATCCTGAAGTGATAGAAAACTCCTAAGTTAGGCAGGAAGGGGTTTTGTGTGCCTTGTAAAGGTAATGGCAATGTGCTGTCACACAGGGAGGGTAACAAGCCCTTTGGGAACATCATTACGGAAGTAATGATTGCACAGGCTTGCACAAGGATCCAATGGAACTCTTTGAAAACAAAACAGTTGCCTCCACTCTTTGTGACAGTGGAGCACAAGATGAGACTGATGCTCTTTTTTCCCAGGGTGACTGTCTCATCTTTAAGGTAGGGGCTGTATTCTGACTTTGCTTTGGAAAGGGCTAATTAATACTGGCTCCTCTCAGTAAATAACAAAGGGCATCTTCATTCTTCTTTTCTCAGACCTGATTTACAGTCATTAAGAGCTGCTCACATTTATAGTGTCTTAAGGTTTACACAGTGCCCTCCTCACAATAATCAGACAGATTAGTAGTACCTGATTTTTAAAAATTGTCTCTATCTGGCTACCTTTGTGATCTTAGCCAGTCAGCTGAGGTGGCTATGGTACAAACTGGACAAAAGAGGATTGGAGCAAGAAATGTCAAGGTAGAATTGTCAAGAACTGACAGGCAGTCACAAAGACTTTTAGGACACGCTGTGTACTGGATATGGGAGAAAGTGAAATACCAGGGATAATTTGGAGGTTTTGATCATAGGTGGCTTGAAAAACAGTATTGCCCTTGATATAGATAGAAATTCTTTAAATTTTCCTGCTTGTCTTTCATTCATTCAGTCAATGACTATGTCTTATCTGTCTTTTTTATTTCCCCTGGTGCCCAACATAGTGATAGAAAAATATAAAGATAAGGAAGACATGGTCTATGCTTTCCAAAGTTCAGTTTAACAAATATTTATTAATAAGCATGGCACTGTGATAGACCCTGGAGAGACAAAGACAAAACAGTCTCCACCCTCAGGCAGATTACTTTATCTTGGGAGGAAGTAAAGTCTACACTCTTAAGTAAATGGGAAGTAATACAAAATAATTCTAGGAGGGAGAGACTGTTATTAACTGGGGAGGATAAAGGGAGCTCTCCTGGAGGAGGTAGCCTCTGAATTATGCCCTGAAAGATGTGAAGGAGTCTAAAAGGGGGAGATAAGGAGGGTTTAAGTGACCCTAGCCAATTTTGACATTTTGGAAAAATTGCTTTGTAACTACTATTCTATTTTAATCTTCTGTTCAAGAATCAGTTTTGAATTTGTTATTGAATCATTTGGTAAATAAAATATCTTTTCATAATTTAGGAAGCTGAGTGAACTAATACTAGAATATGCCCTCTTCCATGCCAGCATGAATAAAACATTGGATGTTTACTCAAAGAGCAGTTAACTGAAGCTTTTGCTCCCTTTCCTTGGGGAGGTGGGGGGAGGTGGGGCACAGATGGTGGTTGGTTCATCAAAGTTATTGATTCCTGGTATAGAAACTCCCTCCATCAGTGTCATTTGGTATAGCAACTCATCTGTAACTTACGGTCGTAGCCAGTATATGTCAGAGGAAGGACTTGGGCCCTGGTCTTCTTTAACTCCAAGGCCCAGCTCTTCAGATGTCTCAAAAGGCTTCGTGAAGTTTTAAACTTTACTGCTTGAAACCACACTAAGACTTTTGGGACACTCTGTACTTGACTCTACCACAGTACCTCTCCATCTGATGTTCCATCTGATGTTTTCCACTCATTTTAAAATTATATTCTTACAGGAAAGTTAAAGAAACTGTCCATCTTAAAGGCTGATCAGAATAGACTTGTGCAGCTAACAGAAGCAATTGGAGAATGCGAAAGCCTCACTGAGCTTGTTCTGACTGAAAACCAACTTCTGGTGAGTGGGCTCCTGTCATTCAGCTGGGTTGCTGCTTACGCTAGAGAGGGAGGGAGGGAGGTCGGTCCGTCCCTCCGCAGCCTTGGCTACTCAGTGAAATCTTGGTAGGTCAGGCGCCACACCATTGGTGTTGGTCTAAGCTAGGCTGAAATGACCTTTTTCTAGCCCTAAAGAAAAGATTTGTCCATTAGATTAATTCATTTAAAGGTGAATATTTTAACTATTTAGTGTTTTTCAGCAAATTGTTTTGTGGCACTTATTGCTTGTATGACTTAGGAAATACTCATTTCAAATAATCTTTATTAATAAAAGCACATTCTCTAAGGAATGATAATATTGTCCCTTTTTATGGAGATAAAGAAAACTTATTTCAGTTTGTCTTCGTTAGTGACATTTTACTATCATGATTTTGCCTTTGAATACTGCGTTTTGGAATAATTTTCCTAAATGCCACTTCATAATTTCTATTCATGTGTTATAGAAAAAATTATATATGTACATTAAAAAAAATAATACCATTAAATTGGTCACTGCGCTAGAATAACCAGAGGACTGCAGATTTTTAGAGTAGGAAAGACCTTGGATGTCATCTAATTTAAATCCTTCATTTTACTGATGAGAAAACTTAGTCTTAAGGAGGGGAAAGACCTTCTCCAAGGTTATATGGTGATTTTAGTGGCCCAGTTCTTAGGATCACAGATCTAGAGATAAAACGTTAGAAGTCAGCTAGTTCACCCTCCTTATTTGACAGATAAGGAAACTTAGACTCTGAGAGGTTAACTGACTTGTCTTAGGACTCAGAGACGGGGAACCTGCATCCTCAAGGTCCCTTAAACAAAGGCCTTTTTCTGTAAAATTTGTACTCAGTTAAAAGGCTGCACTCAAGGACCTAGAGGGCCACATGTGTCCTTAGGGCTGCAGGTTCCCCACCTCTGTCTTAAGTAATACAGGTTATTGATAAAACCCAATGGCACAACAAGAATTTGAACTCAGGCCCTGTGATTCCAAGTTGAGCATTCTCATGCCTCAGCTGCTAAAGCCTTCCTCCCTGGGGGGGGTTACCTTCTATCTATTCTGACATATCTTCTGTGTACCTATTTATATACATATATTCACCAGTTAGAAGGGGGGTACCTTGAGGGCAAGGGCTGTCTTACATTTTTTTCCCTTTGTTTTTTATCCTTAGTGCTTAGCATAGTGTTTGAGGTATTGTAAGCGCTTAAGAAATCCTTGTTGAGTGATTGATTGGTGATGCATACAGTGCCATATTGTAAGTAAGACCTCACTGTAGTATGTTATGTATAGTAAACTTGAACTCCAGCTTCTGCCATCCCTTGGGACCTGGAGCGCTTTAGTCTCTAAACAAGGAGCATTGGTCTGTCATTGGTGCCACCAAAGGGTGTGTGTGTGTGTGTGTGTGTGTGTATTGATTTGCCAGCATGAAAGATTTGCCTTAGCAGGTAAGACCCTATTAATACCTTTGATGAGCTGGTATTAACACCTTTCCAGCTCTTACTACTGTGGAACCCTGAGGCCATGAAAAATTGCAACTGATAGGGTTAACCACATTGGCTACTGCTACCTTTCCCTGTCTGTGGGACACAGGAATAGATTTAGAGTTGGAAGAGAACATCTAGGCCATCTGGTCCAACTCCCTCATTTTACAGATGAAGAATTGAAATACAGAATTTGAATTCAGGTCTTTCTGACTCCAATTCCGGGATCCTTTCCCCTCCTCCATGTTGCCCCCGGGGCCAAGTACGAAACCAGTGAGGAGAAGGGAAAAGAATAGATTGATGGGATGGTGGTAGAATTGAGATGGAGTGGAGGGGGGGGTACTGCTAAAAATCTATGTTGCCTCTCACCAAGTGACCCTGGCCTTCCCTCTCACTCCCAGTCTATTTCCTTTCTAATTCTGGACTTGGGGGAGATAGGGGTGCCTGTAGTGACCCTAATGTTTTAAATATATCTCTTACTCCTGAGGTCCCATAAGAACAATTTCTAATTATATTCCAAAAATAGTAACCACCCCACCCCCCCATCCTAGTTTTATTTCCTCTTTAGAAGACTCCTGGGCTGTTACTCATCTGTCTTCTTTCTCTTTTTTTCTCTGTTCAGTCTTCTCTTCCTTTTCCCCTTTCCATCTTTATCTTTTCATTTTATGGCATACTTTTAAAAGAAAGTTTCAGTTTTTTCATTTAATAAATACTTTTTCATTCATTTCTTTTTTTTGCCACTTTTATCTTTCTTCCTTCTCATGTATTCTCTAGTTCTCTTACTCTTTTTTCTTTTCTCCATTCCTTTTGTTCTTCTCTTCTCTCTTTTCCTTTTCTTTTTTTTTCCTCTCATGCTTCTTCCTACCTCCTTGTATTCTTTCCTCCGTGTCACATGATGGTACCAGGGGAATGAACACTGAATTAGAGTCAGAGGAACTTGGTTCAAATCCTGGTTTCACCACCACCTATATGATTTTGGACAAGCCACTTCAACCCTCTGGGCCTAATTGATTGGTTGTTGTCCTTCATCCTCAGAGAGGACCAAAATGACATCACTATGTTAGAGTCAAGGTAGAGTGTGTCTGACTGTGGCTGATCAGACCAATAGGATCTCGGAAGGCTCTAGCACACATCAGCACAAATAGTCCACATGAACATTTGGACTGGACTAATTAATGTAAATGTAATGTAAAATTAATGTAAATGTAACGTAAAATGTAATGTAATGTAAAATGAGAGGACTGAACTAGATGACCTTGGAACTCTCAGCTCTGGTTCTGTGATTTCATGATGATGCTATTTAAGGTGAGTAAGGGAGGTACAAGGAAGTCTGTCGGTTGTATGCAATAAGCATCAAATTTGGGGGTAAGCAGGCAGTATTGGGGGACAGAAGTCAATTGGTGGTATTTCAAATTGTAGCTTAGATTGTGACCCTCTGCTAGGTGAGGTGAAATTGACCAACTTCTTTGCTAGTTATTTACAATTTTAGATGAAAAAATTCTCTTTAAGAATAAGCAGGGTTTGAAATATAAAAACTGCAGACCTTCTGAACACAGCTGATTCAGCATCATTCTATTCTTTTTTCTACCTGGTACACTTTCTTCTTTTCCATACATTGCTCTTCTTCCTGTGACCTTCTCTGCCCAAGTCTGATCAGTATTCCAAGTGGCAGCCCCAGCTGTGTGCCTTCCAGGATACTTTCTACCCTGCTGTCACAAGATAAGGAGGCAGTGTGCCATGGTGCAAAAAGCCCAGGATTTAGAGCCAGAGGACTTAGGTTCGGATTCTGACCACTTGGGCAAATCTGGGCTTTGCAGGCTGGCGTCAGTGACCTCTATGAAGCTTCCCAGCCGTAAAGGTTTGATCCTAGGCCCAGAAAGGGGTGGATTTGTGTCCTGTTGGAGATTAGGAGCATCTCCTTTTTCATTTAGGTGTTTTCCTATCAGACAGGTGGCACAGCAGTTAGAATGCTGGGCATTCTGAACTCTTAGATAGAACTCTTAGATAGCCTCATGTGCTTAGTAGCTATGTGACCCTGGCCAGTGACTTAATCCTTTTGCTTTAGTTTCTTCATCTGTGAAATGGGGTTGTTGTGAAGATCAGATGAGATAATGATCATAAGTAGTTAGCACAGTACCTGGCACACATAAGTGCATTACACAGTCAACACTATATAAATACAAGCTGTCATCGTCATCATCATCATCATCATGTGGCCTCAGACACTAATATGTGATGCTGGACAAGTCACTTAACTTCTGTCTACCTCAGTTTTCTCCTCTGAAAAATGGATATAACAATCGCCCCTATTTCCCAGGGGTGTTATAAGGATAATACGGTAATATTTGTAAAGTACTTTGTAGATCTTAAAACTAGGCTATATAAAGGATTATTGTTGTTATCCCATTTTCTGTTGCCAAAGATGAGAATTTTACTTAGGTCAGTCACGTCCTAATTTCTAGGCTTAGCTTACTGAAAACTCACGCCCCACGTTAATCCGGCCTCAGACCCTTGACACAGGTACTAGCTGTGTGACCTTGGGCAAGTCACTTAACCCCAATTGCCCTGCCAAAAAGCAAAAAAAAAAAAATGTAAAAAAAACCTCACACCCCGTGTAAAGATCCTCGTAATGTAAGAGCTAGCCTAGTAATAGTATAATGACATGTAATATATTGGTAAGCACAAAAATACGATGTATGGTAAGACCTTCAGTTAAACAATAACTATTGTTTTCTCTTGAAAAATGAATCTTTGTGAATTTTTTAAAAACTCCCTTGGTATAGGTTGTAAATAAAGGACATTTTCTTATAATGAATTGTTGTTATTAAAACAGACGTTGCCCAAAAGCATTGGAAAACTTAAGAAGTTGAACAACTTGAATGCAGACAGAAACAAATTAGTGTCTTTACCGAAAGAGGTATGTATATTTACAGAGATATTGACACTTTTAAAAAGTAAGAACAAAATCGTTCAGTATTTTGACATATGTAATTTAAAAAAAAACTGCAAATTTTAATCAATGAATAAGAGCCAGTAATGCTATTATACTAACATAAGGGTTTGTGTTCAGAAAAAATGGGTAATGAGTGTGGATAGTGTAGAGTCCAGCTATTGGAAGGCTTTGGATTTAGAGTTTAGTAATGTGAATGATTGATGGAGGGTATGTGACCGTTCTAGGTCTATGGGCACAGGAATAGCATTGACAAAATAATTGTTAATAATCGGGTATCTGTGTAGAAGAGTGGATGTAACTGAAAAGGGACTGAAGCGGGGATGCCCATTAAGCTTAAAATGATGGAATTCTGGATATAAGCTCCCAGAAGGCTTGATTGGTTTTAGTTTTGTCTTTGTATACTCCAGGCATAGCACGATGCTTGTTATATCACTGGATGTCTAATAAATGCTTGTTGGTTGAATGGTTGGTTGGATAAGGGAAATGTAAAGAAAGAAAGGACTTTTAGAAAGAAAAAGGAAAAATTAATAGGATTTGTAGGAGATGAAAAAGGAGGAATTAAAATCGACTCCAAAGTTTCAACCTTGGGGGACGAAGAGAGTACTGCTATCATTGGCAGAAATGGGTAGAGGATCCAGTTTGGTGAGATGGAATTTTTACCTGTTGAGTTTGGGATGATGGTGAAATATCTAAATGAACTTGACCTATAGACAGGTGATAAAATGAGCCCAGAGTCCAAGTGAGGAGGAAGGAATAGAGAAAGATATTTGGAAGTATTAGCTAAGGAGAAGATACTTACTATCTAGGACTGGGGAACTGTACCACAGTCCTGATGCAAAATCCAGGGAGTCTGGTATGCTAGTGATATGAACATATAAGTTACTAGTTCTGAGGCTTGCGTTGGGGAAGAATCCCAGAGCAGCTAGGGAGGACTGATGTGAGAAGGAGTTGAGTGTTTGAAGGTCCCGGTGAGAGCAGGGGTGTAGGGCAGATTAAATAGGTTTGGTGGGTGTAAGGGTATGGAGAGAGCTTTTATTTATTTAGAGGGGAGTAATATGGAGCTGAGGGGCAGTTGCCTGGCATAGTGGATGGAGTGACAGGCCTTGAGTCAGGAAGACCTGAATTCAAATTTGGCCTCAGGAACTTACTAGCTGTGTGACCTTAGGCAAGTCAATTTAACCCTGTTTGCCTCAGTTTCTTCATCTGTAAAATGAGCTGAAGAAGGAAATGGCAAAGCACTCCATTGTCTTTTCCAGGAAAACCCCAAATGGGGTCATGGAGAGTTGGGTATGACTGAACAACAACAGCAATATGGAGTTGGTGATTTGTAGAGTTAAGTGGTACCTGAAGCTAATTTTAATCCATATCATCAATCTTTTACTTCATCACAGAGCTGCTAATGAGCAAATTGACTCTACTTGTCTGAGCCGGATGGTGGTTGTTTATTATTTGCCAACCTAGATTTAAGATATCTTCTTTCTATAAAATTTTTGGTACCCAGATCCCAGTTTTCTTTTATTTCCAATGTTGCTTCTCTTTATCTCCCTCTCACTTCAAATATTAAGAAGTTGGACTTTCTGCAGACTGACTCAGGGCCATCTTCAAGAACCATGTGCTCTCAATAGACGGTCCAAGTTAAGTGCCTTGCTTTCCTAACTCCTAACTCTTGATCAAGCTCAAAATTTTACTGCCTCCCTTTCCCCCTCTTTTCCAATGTTGATTGTCCTCAGATTCCCTGGGTGCTTTCTCTCCTCCCCTTTGGCTCAGTTCATTCCAACCCATCCATCCACTGTGCTGCAGGCCACCTTCTGAGGACCCAGAGTTCCTGCTGAGCTCATGCTAGGATACCTCAGTGACTTTTTTAGTTTTTAAAGGTTTCTTGTTTTGTTTTAGCCAGGGAGGAGGGCTTTATAAATGGGATTGTACTCAGCATTTGCAAATGGATGATAATTCACCAAGCATTTCTAATACTGTTGTTCACATTTAAGGAAGGCTGTTTCCTAGAATGAAAACTTAAGCCTAAACGACAAAGGAAGCCTAAGTTAACCAGACAGAATACAACTAATTAAAGCCCTTATAAAATAATAGACACTCAGAAGTTGGAAAGGTCCACTGAACCTTTCTGGTCTAACCTACTTGAACAGAAATTCCCTCTGCAATACCCCTTCCAAATTGTCATCTGGCCTCTACTTTCCTTATGTTAGCTTGGGGGGAGCTCTCTACCTTTCTAAGAAGCTGATTAAACTTTTGGACAGCTGAAAATCTTAGGAAGGCTTTCATCATATCAAACCAGATCTGTCTTTTCACAATGATGGTGGGATTTGGTCTGTGCTCAAATTTTAGAGAAGAGAGGCACAAATCCCAAGAACGTGGGCAGGTATCTGGAATAGATTCAGAAAGAGCTTCCTGGGCATGTGCTGGGGTTACTGCAGGTTTTGCCTAGTTTCCTACAGTGTGCATATCCATAATACTATAGAACTGAGGCCACCATTCAGAATGACAACCCCAGAAGCACTGAAGAAATGTGAGCCATCAAAAGAAGCCCAGTCCTTTTCAGTATGCCCTAAGTAAGTTCAAAGTTCTAAATCATAGTATTAGAAATCTCTTTATTGGGCTGAAGCAGTGTTTTCTGGCTAATTGTAAAATCTCCATTATTTTTTTCCCCTTAGATTCCACTAAACCTCATGAGAACAAATTCTGCACTAAGGTTTCCTTTTCTCTTCACACAACCTTCAGTGTCTTGTCCCCTTTACTACTTTTTTTTTTTAAACCTTAAGAGAATATCTTTGCCATTTATTGCCTTTTACAAGTTTAAGCAGTGTTCCATTTATCAGTGATACTGTGTGTGTATTCCAAAAGCTGTGTGACTTTAGACAAGTCACATAACTTCTCTGGGCCTCAGGTTCCACATCTATAAAATGAAGAGGTTGTATTGGTTAGCTTCTAGGGTCCCTTTAGCTCTAAATCTATGATCCTGTGAAAATCAGCTATCGCTTATTAGCCTTGGCAATTTAACCATGGGCAGCCAGATGGCTTAGTGGATCTGGCCCTGGAGTCAGGAAAACCTGAATTCAAATCTGGCTTCAAACACTTACTAGCCATGTGACCCTGGGCAAGTCACTTAACTCCATTTGCTTCAGTTATATAATGAGCTGGAGAAGGGAATGACAAACCACTCCAGTATCTTTGCCAAGAAAACCCCAAAAGGGGTCATGAGGAGTTAGACACAACTGAAAATAATAAGACAACAATTCAACCTATTTTGAAGTCTTTCTTCCTTACCCATTTTTATGATGCATATGCCTCCATCTTGTGAATGTAGGTGTACAACCCTGGAATTTTTCTTATTTTTGTCCTTATTGTCTTATATTGTTTTTATTACATGTCCTTAAAAAAATTCTGATTATAGCACTATGTTCCAGCTTAAATATACTAGGGCAACTTCCTTTTCTAGTTGTTGGAGAGGTTCCCAGCTTCTGAAGGATTTTCACTTTCACATCCTGTCTCTTTTCTGTATTTTTGCTCCTGTGTTTTCCCTCCTCTACCTGTTAAAACATTGAATGTTTTGGTCTTTAAAAAAATGAACCTTTGTGCATCCATTCATGCACATACTTGATAAATGAAGGGGAAAATGTGCTGAATATCTGTCTATAAATCTGTGCGATAACTGCTTGGCAGTCCTGAAAGAAGCCTTTGAGCTCTTGACCCCAAGGGTTGAGATGGAGCAGCCAAGCCACAAAGAGCATTCTGGCCCTCTCTACGTCACCGTGGTCGCTACTATGGCTTTCTTGCTTTCTTCCCTGGACCTTTCTGGGATGTGAGAGTGGCTGCTTTGGAATGTGTGTGTAGTCTTTCTGCTTTTGTGGCTCTGCCTTCAAGCTCGATACCATCTAATCAAATTCTGCTGTTGTTGGATTCTGTGTTGTTTTGTGAAAATGAGCAGAGGGTGGAGGGGTGTGCTAAAATGCAGACCTATTCTACTTCCACAGTTGAAGTGATTGCCAGTAACATGATGTGCAGTGTTCTTGTTTTTGCCTTTTTTTCCCCCTCTGTTGGCTTGTTTTGAAAGATCGCATTGTCTGTTGTCATTTTGGCATTACAGTTTAGTCAGGAGCAACTCTTATTTGTGAGTTATTCTTTAAAAAAAAACAGGGGAGGGGAAATGTATGTACTGTCTGCTTCATGATAATATGTGTTTCTTATATGTATGTGGCACTATATGTATTAGCGGAGAACTTGTCATTCAAATGAACGTCTCTTGTTTTCTTAATTGTTAGCTGCTTGGAAATTTTAAAAAGTCAGGTAACCTTGTAACCCTGTAAGTATTGTTCAGCTCATCATCTCATCAATAGCTTCCATTCTATGATTTGAATGCATGATGGCTTCACCTCAGCTGGATGCTTTGCTGTGTCCCACCTCATTGTTAACCTTTGGAAATTTTTGTCTTAAGTTGAACTTTGCTCGTGGCTGCATGGCCCCTAACCCAACTTGACTTTCTGTATGTTGGATGTATTTGGATTTTTTACTCTCACAAGAGTGCTTTTTCTATGAATGAAACATTCCCAAGTGATTCAGAATTCTGTGAGCAATAAAGCACCACTAATGGCTGGTCTGACTTGTACTTGATAGCCATTTGTCAGCACTGTTCTGTCTCTTTGATGAAAAGGTTCAAATTACCTTCTTTGTCATATTAAGCATGCTTCAGATTTTTTCCTCCCAGCCACATCATCTTTCCCTATGTGTAGTTCTCACCCTCTTACCTAAGTACAGGTGCTCTGAAAGAAGGTAGCATCCCCAATGAATTAACACTCTGTAGGTTGTAAAGGCAACAACACTGGCATACCCAGGATGACTGCTAGTGCAGGTTCTTAGATCTGCATTATTAAGGAAAGCAACTTAAAAGGGGTGAATGATCTTCTTTAATTACATAGAAAAAAAATACAAAGAGAAATAAAGACCAACAGATAGGGCTCTATTGCCTGAATCAAAGTTTTACATCCACCACTGAATTGAGAGAACCTTTACCTCTGAGGAATCACGGAGCTCTGAACATATGGCCCCTCAGAGTCTCAAACAGGGAATCACAACATCTTTCTCATAACTGAGCCCCCAAAGCAAAAGCTCACCTCTCATGATACATACTCTTTCAGCTAATAGGCTCAGAGCCAGAAGGCATCACAGCCTCACTCATTGCCTAATTAGCTTATTAATTAGCTTATTAACAAAAGGTGTGCAAGCCTTCCTACAAGCAAGCAAACTTCCCTTAATGAGCTCCACATGAGGCCTGTTAATGGTGGGAAAGATCTTACACACACACATACACACGCCCCTTAACATTGCATGGGTATAGGAGGAAGAACAGGAAATACAAGGGAAGCAACATGGGTGGAAGAAGAGCAGGAAATCCAGGGGAAGCAGCATGGTTTTAGAGTCAGAGAAAATAGATTTAGACCCAGTCCTTAATAAAAGGATTTGTTCTGTGAAGTTTGGATTCAGTCAAAGGGACACGGATGAGAACCTGGAGGGCCACAGGTTCCGAACCATTGATTCAGACCATACCCCTGCTACTTACTACCTCGTTGACCTTGTGCGAGTCACTTCCCATCTTGGAGCCTCAACTTTCTCATCTCTAAAATGGAGGGTTTTAACTTGATCTTGAAGGCCCCTTATCCCAAGATTATCATAGAGCATGGGTGCATAATTAGTATGCATTTGTTAATGTTATCAAGTAAGCTTCCTAAGAGTAGAATTCAGTACATTGATTTAAGTGATATGACCAGAAAACAGTCTGGGTAGAAAATCATACATAGCCAAGTATTGTTGGCCTTCCCTTAATTCAAGATAAAATTAACTACTTGGTTTTAATTTCTTCTTTGTACATGTGGTGGGGCTTCATCAATGCCAGAACAATAGAATGTAAACACCTTGGAGTCAGGAACAATCCCATTCTTATTTTGGTCTCCCCAGGACTTACCGTACTCTAAGAACTTAAATGCTTTTTGAATGAATGAATACAGGAAAATTAGAATAATGTGGCTGCTGAAAGGGAGTTCAACAATAAAATGTAGCTTTCTACATGCTCTCTAACTGCTGTGGATGAAGGACTAGTTCAACATGGTGCAAGGGTGATCAAAGGCTGATCTTCTATGTGCAGAAATTGTCTTCTACATGACAAAGATACTGAATTGGGTCAAGTATGGTGAGGGAAAGTTTTATAGACAGCTTTCCTCTCTGTCAGGGGTCAGTAAACTTTGGCCTGCAATGAGCTAAGAATTTTGAAATACAACTTTATTTGCCCATGGGCTGTAGTTTGCTGGCCCCTGCTCTACTTTAATGACTTCCATTTCCCAATCTTCGCTAACCAATCTCCTCTGCCCTTTGCATCCCCTCACCCCTATATACAAACTTTATTGTTAACAACTGCTTTTCATCTTCCTTCTTCTTCTTTTCTCCTGTAGGTCCTAGCACTTATCGAAACTCAGCTTTCCCCAGAGAATAACATATATGTATTTTTACCAACCATTCCAGGACTGGCTAACTCCTTTTGTCGATCTCAAAGAGCCAGGAGGAGAACTCAACATACTCCTTAGTTTCCTCTGCTACCTCTGGTTCTGCTGCTATCACTTAGAATAGGGATGAGGAACCTGCAGCTTCAAGGTCACGTGTGGCCTTTTGACTGAATCCAAACTTCACACAACAAATCCCCTTAATAAAAGCATTTATTCTATAAAACTTGGATTCAGTCACAAGGCCACACCCAAGGACCTAGACAACTACATGTGACCTTGAGGCTGCAGGTTCCCCAGCCCTGACCTAGCATATTCCCCTTCTTTGAAGTCCATAACATCTGGTTATACCCCTTCTTTTCTGGACCTTAAAGACATTTCCCCATCTTCCCTGATGACATTGTCCATTTCATCCTTAGTCACTTCAAGATTCATTGTTTCTACTAACATTTGGCTTCATAGTTCTTTGTCCATCCCATGAACCCCCATGCCCCACCTGTATCAACTGTCAATGGCTTATTGAGGGCAGAGATAGATACAGAACTTCAAAGTCAGAAAGAACCTCTGGGGTCACCCAGTTCAATCTCTACAAAAATCCCCATTACAACGTACCTGAAAAGTGACTATCTTGCCTTTGTTAGAAGACCTTCAAGATGAGGGAACCCACCACCTCCCAAAGCAGCCCATTCCTCTATTGTTTGACCCTGATTTTTAGGTATTTCATCCTTATATCAAACACAGCAAAGCATGAAATTTTTCTGCCTTTAAAATCCATAGCTCTGAATTCCCTCTCTCTGACCACAATATCTCCATCTTTGAGTTGGGAGGGAGCACTAATTAGAGAAAGCATCACACAGGAGGTGACGTTGGAACTGAGCCTCAAAGTAGAATATACCCTCCATGGGGACAGTGGCTGTTTCATTCAATGTCATACCTTGTCTTTCCATCTTTCTCATATTCCCCATCTCTGCACCTACCTTCCATCTTCACTGTAACCTTCAGTCCTTTGGCCTTATTTCCTCCTCCCTTCCATAGTCTTGGCCCTGCTCTCAAAAATGACTTCTTGTCCACCTCCTGAATCCCTTCCCCTTCTCTTATCCTTCCTCTGTTCTTACCTTGCTAGTTCCAATGCTGGATAATTCTCACCTTCTTCCCTCCAAGTCCCAAATTGCTCAATGCTGCTGGAGGAAGTCAGGAAGCCTTCTTAACCATGGTCCTCCACCCAACTATCTGACCTCAGCTACCCCTTCACTTCTGCATGGTAATGCTCATTCATCATTGTATCTCCAGGACCTAGCACAGCTTAGTAAATATAGCCAGCTTTGGTTCTAGTGATTTATGCTTCACTTATGATGTGAGCAAAATTTTAAACAATATTCTAATGTTGATAGAAAAGCATCCAAAAACATTTTGTTTTCTAAGTTCTTGTTTCAGTCTTCATTAGATTTTTTTTTTTTGGCCAGATTTTACTTACTGTATTTGTTCCTTTTTTTTTCCTTCAGAGGATGGGAGGAGGGTGGTGTGAATCTATACCTGTGATTTCCTCTATGTTTTCACCACCAATAAATACCAGCATCTGTTTTGCTACTTACAGTCTTAGAGAGTTGTCTGGGATCAGTGAGAGGTTAAGTGATTTACCCTCTATTGTTTCACCCTGATTTTTAGGAATTTCTTCCTTATATCAAACCCAAATTGACCTCTGTTCTGCTGTATCAGACCAAGCGAAGCTTGTGACCAAGGATCACATAGCCAATTCTGGTCAGAGGCAGGATTAGAACCCAAGTGTTTGGGCTCTAGGGCCTACTCTTTCTCCACTGCCAAACTGTCTTTGTTTATTTGTAAGCAATGTAATTGAAATTGATTTTCTGACTTCATGGTTCAGGCTAACTAAAAATGCATTTAAAATGTCAAAACAAATGGAAACTTACCCTTCCTTTATAACAACCTATTCAAACTCCAAAGGTCCCATATGAAATATGGAGAATAAATACAGAGTCAATATAAAAATAATGGGTAGCTTAACACCATTTTTTTGTTATTGCAACAAAATTCCTTTTCATCCTGTCATAGGGCCCTAATATTACTTGTGGATTTTTGAAGGAGTAGAGTGGAGATTGGTAAGAGGAAGGCTAGTAATTGATTTCATCCAACTAGGTGAATTTTGCCTTAAAAAGACATTTTTTTTTTCTCCTCTCACAATTAACATGCAAATTTAGTTGGGGCTCAGTTCATTTACTCATTTTCTAGAAGCCCTTAGGTAAATTTTGGCTCCCATGAAGTGAATTGCTTTGGAAAGCTTTTTTCCTTTGAACAGCAAAGCAAGGAGATTTTTATTATTATTATTATTGTGTGTGTGTGTGTGTGTGTGTGTGATCATTTGTGAACCAGACAGAGCCACTGGGGGTACGGAATGTGACTTTGAAAGTATGACTAAGGTATGTCCCCTGAATGCTTCACAACAGCATGTGCTTTTTTGCTGGCAGGAGCTTATAAAAGCAGTGGTAGGATACAGAAACCGGGTAACAATTAAGAGATGGAAAGGTCACATGGCTGCTTTGACAGTACACAGCATAGATCAGTTTCTCTTAACACAAATGCCATCCGCCCCTGGACAATGTCTAATGGGTGTGAGTTTAGGGTGGGAAAGGAAATGGAAAATATTAAGGAAATTCAGAACATAAACACATCATATTAAAAAGATGCTTTAATGGGTAGTATGCCCTCTTTTTCTCTAAACAAAACAAAACCAAAACACACCAAGAGCTTTGCAAAACTCAGAGCCCTCATTGACATATTAAAAAAAAAAGCCAAATATCAAACACATCCAGTGATTCATTCTAGGAACCAGAGAAATTTCCAGTTGGGCAATTAAAAAAGCTGACTTCTTAATGGGTAGTCTTCTACCATTAGCACCTGTTATGCCAAAAACACAACAACATAAAATCTTCTCTTCAAGAAACTTACTTTCTAGTTGTAGGGAAAAGATAGAAACACAGGAAAAGTTAATGACAATACAAGAAATAGCCCCTTAACATATTCTGTTCCAGCCGAGCTGTTCCTTGAGTATTGTCTATGCCCAGGATGTATTTCCTCATTTCTGCCTGCCATAACCCTTTTCCTTTTTAAAGACTTAGCTGAGGGGCCACCATTAACCTTTCCTAACCTTTCCCTCCTTACCAAAAGGGTGAGAAACTGGTTTGGGAGTAGGAGTGAAGCGTGTCTGGGGCCTGCCTGAAATAGTAAACCAAATGCAGCTATTACCTCTCAGGGGCTCAGAAATCAAAGGGCTAAAACCTCAAGTCACGGTCTCTGATCTAAGGGGTAAAGGGCCTGAAGAAAGGATGGAGAAGGAGTAGAGAGTGAGGTAAAGTGTGGCTAAGATCTTCCCGAAAGAGTGGACAAGGTTCCTGAGAAGAATAGCTGAATCTGAATTTGGGGGCTGAGCAGATAAGAGGCAGCGTTGGGAATGGTGCCAAGGACTCTCATATACTTTGGAGAGCTGAAGACAAAAGGGCAAAAGAAATTATATAAAAATTTAAAATAGAAAGGTTCCGGGTCCTTGTTATACTGGTAGTTTAATTCATCTGTCTATTAGACTGCTTGGAGTTGAAATTTCTTTTGAGGTCTAGATAAGTAAGAATCAGGTGATAGAGAATGTCTGAAGTACTAGAGATTAAGATATTCTGAGTATGATATGTGGGTAAAAACAAGACTAACCTATGCCACACGCTGGCTAAATTCAACAAGATGGATTCAGGAGCCAACAGCCCTGTACCCCAACATGCTCAAAGCCAAGTTAGCTGGGTTCAAAGGCTTGTGGTGGACTTGAGACCCTAGTATGGATGAAATTATACCAGGAAGTTTGGTCTGACCTGTTTTGGGTCTAAAGTCCTTCCTGAAGACTGTGGTTCTGAGGGTGCTCTGACTCCAGTGCCAGAGACGCCCAAAGAAAGCAGGCCTACTTCATGTCATGGGAGGGCAGGGTGAACTTGGGTCCTGTTCTAGGAGCTCTGGTGCATTCTAGAGTTATTGCTTCTGATCTGGTTCAGAGCCACTCCTGGGTTGAATTGTAAAGGCATATTACCTACATTTTGCCTACAATAGTAAGCAGAGAAAGATGTTTTCAATGGTCAAGATTTCACCAATGTTGCAGTCTTATTACTGTGTCAGCTTGATGGGGGTGGGAGTAGGGGTGGTGGTGGCTGTGGTGGTGGCAGTGGTGGTGGTGATAGCAAAAACAAAATTCATTAGCTAGAAGATGTGACTTTGTTTCCATATACTGAGACAGATAGGAGTATATATTATTGGACAGGCATACTGTGGTTTATCCATCTTCATAGGTTCCAGAAATATTTAATGAACTCTGTCAGGGATTTCACAGACTAAATTGTACTAGTTTCCCTTCTGAAATTAATTTGTTCAGTAAACATTCTCTTTAGGCCTCTAGGCTTTTGATTTTTTTGTTTAATATTGATTTTTAAAATTATTACTTTAGTCTCTTTGTTGTTTCCTGATTCCTATCTGTTTTTATGCTTAAGTTGCTTCTTATATTTCAAAGGATTTTATATTAGAAAAGTCCAGAGAGAGAAAACAACCTGCCCAAAGTAGGTAGAAGAGCTGCAATTGAAACCAGATTGTCTAACTCTAAGCTGGATATTCTTTCCATTATATGACATTGCCTCCTCAATAAAAATTTATTAATGTTTAGATTAATTTTTAATCATTAAGTGAAGGTGATCAATTTAGCTAGTTTATAGATACATACACGTATGCACATATACATATGAAACATTTCCCATTCTAGTAAGAATTTACCTTAATAGGTTTGGGTTTTTGTTTGGTTTTGGTTTTTCTCTTGATTTTGCAGGTTTGGTAAATGAAGGAACAAAAGTAGGGTAATAGGAAATTGGAAGGTGAAAGAAACATTGGCAAACTTTAACACTTTTCACACTAGTAGATCTCATTAGCATCAATGGGTATGACAATTCTAGAGCATCTGGATAGAGCAGTGGATGGAACACTGGGTATATAGTCAGGAAGACTTGAGTTTAAGTCCACCCTTATTAGCTGTGTGACCCTGGGCAAGTTGCTTACCTTCTGTTTGCCTCATTTTCCTCAACAGTAAAATAGGTATGATAATAATAATACCTACAGTACCTGGCACATAGTAGGCACTTTATAAATGCTTATTTCTTTCCCTTAGAGCTGGAAGGGACCTCAGATCATCTCATCCAACTCCCTTATTTTACAGATAAGGAAACTGAGGCCCAATTATCTAAGATGATATTTGAAACCAAGACTTCTAACTTTCAGAGGTAGTGTTCTTCCAAATTTCCATTGATAGTGATCTGGCATCATTGAAAAAATCTTAACATAATCACTTGCTGATTCTGGCTTGGTGGTGAAACTTAAATATTTAAAGTTTGTCATGTTTATCTTTAAGAAATTTTAAAAATACATAAGAAGCCAGATACTGTGTAATCTGAATGAAAATACCCTGGGGCTAACAGGACTTATATTGTGGCAGAAAGTTGATATCCTTCCTTTTTTTTTTTTTTTTCTAAAATAAGAGTTTCTGATAGAAAAATGCAAAAAAAAAAAAGAAGAAGAAGCTTTTTTTAGAAAGTAGAGAACACAAACTTCTTTTGTTTCCTCTCACTTAGGAAGTCTTTTGGTGGATTTTTCCATGCCTTAGAGAGACATCAATAGTTTCCTTTATGAACCTATCCTAGTAATTGCCTCTAGTCAGGATATAGACCACAGGAAAAATGTGGTGTGTTGGGTTTGTTTTTTTTTTTTTTTTTTGAGGTTCTGTAAGATGTTGAGTTTAGGATCACAATTTTTCCATCAGTTTCACTAAACCTATAGGAAATACAAATTACTTTGCCTAACTGAATCACCTAAGTTTTTTTTTTTTGTTTTTGGTAGCATTTGAGTTCTAAGCTTTTTCCCTCCCTCCCTCCCTCCCAACCCCGCACTAGAAAAGGCCAGCATGTGACATGGGTACATATAGATGATAGATACATAGATATAGATATATGATATATGATATGTGAAACTATACAATACATAGTTCCATATATCAGTTCTTTCTGTGGAAGTGGATAGCTTCTTCCTTCATAGGCCCTGTGTAGCTGATTGGAGTACTTATAATACTCAGAATAACTTTGTCGCTCACAGCTAGTCTTTGAACAATATTGCTGTTCCTATTTACAATGTTCCCTTGGTTCTGCTTTTCTCACTCTTCATTATTTCATGCAAGTCTTTCCATGTTTTCCTAAAGTCAACCTGCTTATTATTTCTTACAGCAGAGTAGTATTCCATCACAATTATAAACCGCAACTAATTCAGTCATTCTCCAGTTGATAATCATCCTCTCAATTTCCAGTTCTTTGCTACCACAAAGAGAGCTGCTGTAAATGTTTTAGAACATAGGAGTTCTTTTCCGTTTTCCTGATCTCCTTGGGAAACAGACCCAATAATGGTGTTGCTGGGTCAAAGGTATACACAGTTTCATAACTCTTGGGGCATGATTCCAGATTGCTGTCCAAAATGGTTGGATCAGTTCACAGTTCCACCAACAGTGTATTAGTGTTCCCAAAGCTTCCACGTCCCCTCCAGCATTTGTCATTACTAACTTTGTTTTTATGTATTTTTGAAGACTGTACAGAGTCCAGAGACCTTAAATTACTTATCTTTCAGATGGTTTATTTGTATATTTTTAGCAACAGCTTAAAGTTTAATAAATACACTTACCAAATTTGCTTTTGCATAGTTGAGTCTCCTGCACAAGGAAAGTAAATGTTTATACATTAAGAGTTGGGGAGAATGATCAGGAACTGTTGTGATCATCCTCCTCTAGTGGACATTCCTACATTATGACACTTCTAATAATGTTTTGTTTTTGTTTTTGCTTTCCCATCAGTATTTATTATATTCTTACATACTTTTGCATTAACCAAGAAAGTAGAATTTCCTAGAATGGACAGTCCATTTTTAAAAAATTTGATAACCTGGCAAACAACTGCATATCCTGGGTCCTTGGGTGGTTCTTTGAAAGAAATGGAAAGTGACAGTTTTATTAGACAAAAAGTTAGAATTGGAGAATAACATCTTTATTTCCTAATGAAATTACTTACTCTTGCTGTTTGGAGGTAATTGAATTAAGACATTTATTGTTAGCAAGTTGAAAAGGCATTTGTGAGAGTATGGGAGTTAGAAAGCCCTTACAGTTCAATTTAAACTTTAATCTGGGTGGTAGATTAACTCTGATGGTCATTGTGACGCAGTCCCCATATCCTGCCCCATTATGCATTCTGTCTGTGTTTCATATCATCTGTATAATAGATTTTCAAGAGTGGAAGGGAAAAAAAAGTCTTTTCTTTTCGACTCTAGATTGGTGGGTGTTGCAGTCTCACTGTGTTCTCTGTGCGTGACAACAGATTAACCCGAATACCCTCAGAAGTTTCACAAGCAAGTGAACTTCATGTCCTAGACGTCGCTGGAAATAGGTAAGCAATTTCTTGGTTGGTTTGTTTGGAAGTGATGCATACACATATATAAATGTCTCTGTGTGTGTGTGTGTGTGTGTGTGTGTGTGTATAAAATGTGGGTGCACAAATAGCATATGTACAGTTAAAAGGCTGAGTGAAAAGCTGTGTGGTATAGTGCATAGGAAACAATCAATTAATAAACATTTATTAAATACCTACTATGTGCCAGGCACTATGCTAAGCACAAAAAGAGGCAAAAGATAGTCCTTGCCCTCAAGGAGCTTACAGTGTAATGCTAGCATCAGATTCAGGAAGATTTTGGTTCTGTTACTTCCTTTGACACATACTGGCTGTGTTACTTCACCAATCAGTATCCCCACAGACAACTCTCTTAAGACTTTCAGAGCAGATGCAGGTTTGCATTGACAGAGGGAATTTTCTACTAATGGATTCCCTACACTGATGAAATCACAGGTCTAGTAAAAAAAATGATTATTATTCATCTCATTTTCTATATTTATCTTTTTTTTGCTGTTAACCCTTTTCTCCTTTTATAGAACATAGGTCAGGACTGTACTGGACAGATTATGGAGAACCCATAGTAAGGTTGTCATATCCATCAATCAATGAACAAGCATTATTAAACTCCTACTGTGTGCCTACAGTGTGATACTGGGCAACTCACACAACCTTTTAGGGCTCTAGTCAACTCTCTAAGACTTTAAGTCACAGAGAATGGGCCGACCTCATTGGTAGAGGAAATTTTCTCGTCTGAGGGTTCCCTCGTTTAAGTGATATCATAGTTCTAGTCCCTATTCCTGGAGAAGGAAATGGCAAACCACTCCACTGTCTTTGGCAAAAAACCCCATATAGGGTCACAAAGAGTAGGAGATGCCTGAATGACTCAACAAGAAGAAGTCCCTCTTCCACAACCAATGTGCCATGTACTGTGCTAGGCACTGGGAATTCAATGACAAGCATCCCTACATGACGGGAGAGATTGACTCTCAGTAGAGAAAGGTATAAGTTCATTCTCTGCATGTGACCAGGGTAGGGCCCATTAAAATTTAAAATACCCCCATCTAAAAATGATGCCTGAGAAGGAGACAGTGTGTTGTGATGGAAAGAATAGTGGCCTGGCAGTCAGGAGATCTAATACTGGTTTTGCCACTAACTAGCCATATGATGTGAAATGAAACACTTAATCATTATGAAGATCCATTTCCCCTTGTGTAAAATGAGAGGGTTAAATTTTTCTTTCAATTTCACTACCTGTTACATCATGCCTCCAAACATTGCCAGCACTGATCCTTCCATCTTTCAGGGCTTTGGAGAGTTAGAGTAGCTTAGAATGTCCAGTCTCACTTGGTCTTTCTATCATTCTGTACAACTCCCCGCACCCTGCCCCTTCCTCAACCCACCTACTCAGAATATGAGCTATTTGAGAGCAGGGACCATGTTTGTCTTTCCTGACATACCCAACTCTGAACGCAGTACCGGGCGCATAGTAGGTGCTTATATTTTTATTGAATTAATTAATTTTTTATTTATTATTTAATTAATTTAGGAAGCATTTTAAAGACTGAATTGGTGGGTAAATAGTTAATGCTACCATTGCTGTAGAGTTCAGAATGAATACTGAGCAATTGGGAGTGTAACATCCCAAGGTCTGTGCCAAGGCCAAAATGAATAAAATGTCCCCTTAGATCAGGTGGGAGTAGGAAAATTGTGCTGGTCAGGCTTGGGAGCTTGTAAATGGTTTAAATCAGTGACCACCAACAATCTGGACTGATTTTCAACATTGTAGTAGTGTTGCTAGGGCGTTTCTCACAAGGCTAAATACCAGGCCGGCCTACTTGAGTCCTGTAGAGAGTCATTCTAGGAGTGGTATTTGAACATTATTCACTTTCCCTAATGGATTTAAGACAGCAGAACTAAACAAAAAGAGCCAAACTACTCTGGGACCCAAAGGTGAATCAGTGGAACCAATCCAAGTTCAGAAGATGTGAAGTAAATTCTTTTTTTTTTTTTTTTCAAGAACATCAGCTTACCTCCCATTAAGTAAATTCTTCAACACCACTAACTGATAGTCCTTGATTATCTGGGAACTGGTTGGCTTCCTTCCTGAGGAGTATTGAATGCTTGGACAAAGGATGGGATGGGGCCCATCTGGAATGGGCAGCAACCAGCTTCCTGTCCTCATACCCCAAATAGTCAAAACAAAGCAGTTTGGGCCCCAGCCTTCTTCATGTGCATGGCCATAGATGAGACTGTGTAAACCTTTCTTCGGAAAGGAAGCTGTTTCAACTGTCAGAAATGGTTTGCATATGAATAGGGCTCTGTTTCCAACTTACACAAGAAGTGAAAGTTTATATTTTTATGATTCCTAGACTGGTACAGGAAAGACCAGTTAAAAAATTTAGTTATATATCTGTCCATTAGCCAATTGTATTCACACTGCCTGTGCATTAGCAACACAATCTGAGGCAATTAAAAATTTTAATTACAGCTTATTTTATGTGCTCCAATAGAAACTAGTAAAATGCATGAGCTTGTAGAAATACTTCACTGCGGGAGGTCTAATGAAGCACACCCAGCAATTTCTGCCTCCTCTCACAAGCATATAAAAATGTGAAATTGCAGTGAGGACAGTGCCTGTGACATAGATTCCAAAAGCTTCCCTCCCAAGAGTTTCAGATTCATATGGGAATAATAGAGGCATTGAGTCAGGATGCCAATAAATGGGCCACTTTACCCCTCCTCGGTATGTGATGTACAACAAGACCAAAAAAATTGTGAGAGACAGAGTGGCTGTAGTGGATTGAGTCAGAAAAACCCCTGACACATGGTGGTTCTGTGACCCTGGCTGAGTCACTTGACCCCTTGAGAAGACAGGTTCAAATCCCATCTCTTGACCCTGGGCTTCATAGGATCATAGTTATCAATCTGGGAGGGACTTCAGAAGATGTCTGGTCCAGCTCCCTCATTTTTAAACAGATGATTCCTAGAGAATTTACATGACTTGCTCAAAGTCACCCAGGTCCACTAGGGCAGGATTTGAACCTAGGTCCTCTGACTCCAAGTCTGGTGATTTTTCCACTTTCTCACAAGATGAAGACGGTGAACTAGATAGATTCCGAGACCTCACCAGGTCCAGTTCCATGATCCGGTCAATAACCCAGGTGAAGAAAAGTTGCTGATCTGTATTAGTGGTGGGAATTTCCATATGTAAGAGTTCCCTACACCAATAAAATCAGAGGTCAGACCGCAAAGTAGAAGGTAGCAAGCTCCAAAAGGAAATCAAGGGCTGTTTTGTTAGCTGTACCTAGCTGGTGAGAAGAATCCCTCTTAATTCTTTAGCTAGTATTTATATAGTGCATTAAGATTTGCAGAGTGATTTACATATATAGTTATCTAATTTGATCACCCCCCAAAAAATGCTATTTGCAGATTGGCAAATCCTCTTTGCCATTTAATTTACATATCGTTGGTATTTTATTTGGTCTAAACAACAACCTTGAGGGGTAGATGTTATTAACATCCCCATTTTACAGATAAGGAAACTGAGGTAGACAGATGTTAAGTGACTCGCTCGGGGTCACACAGATAATAAGTGTCTGAGTTAAGATTTGAACTCAGGTCTTCCTGACTCCAGGGCCAGCACTGTCTCCACTGTACCACCTAGCTGGCCCTTCCTTCCTTCCTTCCTTCCTTCCTTCCTTCCTTCCTTCCTTCCTTCCTTCCTTCCTTCCTTCCTCTCCCTCTTTCTCTTCCTTCCTTTCTTTCTCATATATTTATTCTCTTCCTTCCCTGCCCCTTCCTCATTGAAAAATACAAAATAATAAAAAATAAAGCCCTAATAACCAATATGGATAGTTTAGCAAAAAACACAACTAAATCCACAACTAAAAATCTCATTCTGAATTTTAAGTCCATCACCTCTCTCTCTGGCTGTCTCTTCTGTACAACATCAAAACCTGGTTATGATCGTAATGCAATATAAAGAGTTATACCTTCATAATTTACAATGAAGAACCTGCAGTGCTCTACTTCTTCAATTGTGTAGTTAAGATGCCTATCTTTTGGCTTCTTCCTCACTATTTAGGCCCATAAGACTAAACGTGTAAGAGCTCTTCGAGATCACTTAGTTTAAGAGATCACTTAGTTTAGATCATTTTACTTCATTTTACTGAAGAAGAAACCGAGGCCCACAGAGAAATAGTTTACTCAGGGTCCAGGTAGTAAGTGTCAGAGGTGGAACTGCATGCCAGGTCTTCTGACTCCTCAGCCAAAGTTCTTTACAGTTACAGATAACATAAGACGGTGCATGATTCATTGCTAGATAAATTTCATAGAAATTTTTTCTTCAGTTTTTTTTTTTTTAAAGGAAGAAGGTTTTAGGTTGGTGGTGGGGCATAGTTGTTCAAGTATGAAGAAGGACCCTTGTTCAAAGCCTGACTCTGGCGCTTACTGGCACTGTGATCTTAGGCAAGTCATGTAACAGCCCTCCCCCTGACCCCCCAGACCCCAGTTTCTTCTTCTGTATTCTAAGTGGGTTGCTGAGGATGGCCTCTGCAGTTCCTTCCAGCTCTACTTCTCTGACCCTAAAATTTCTAAGTTCTGTCCTTCATTTGAATTACTCTTTAATAAACTTGTGTATTAGTGTTGATGAAAAAGACCCAGTTTGTAAGAAATTCTTGCTAAGAGGGAAAGGACAGCATGTGTAGGTGGTGGATGCCAGGGCCTTCAGTGCTTGGGGGTGAAACATACAAAAGAATAGGGATGTGGCTAAACCTGTGTTTTCATTGGTATAGGGTTACTCCTTCTGTCAAGAAAATTGACACCTTCTCTGCAACTTATAGTCTTAGAGAGTTTTCTAAAGCAGGGGTCGGCAGACTTTTTCTATAAAGAGCCAGAAGCAAATATCTTAGAGTTTACAGGCTGAGGAACAAAATCAAGAATGTTATGTAGGTACTTATATAACGAGAGAGAATAAATTTTCACAAATTTTTATTGATGAAATTCAAAATATAGTAAAAATCATAACTGGATATAATTTTTAGTAATACAGGCCTACTACTTTTTGGTGGGATAGTATTTCACTTAATTGGGGTTCAGAGCTAGTGTTCCTTATCATCAAATCGATTGCAAATATTCCTCTGTTAATGCTCATCTGTAATGAAATTTTACATAGTTCGTCTTTGAATATGTCTTTCACATAGATAGGTACTGCCAAAAACTGATCTCAGTCTATGAGCATATGGTTTTAATTGAACTCATTCATTGCTTAGAAGGCATTTATAGAATTCAATTAGACTCTTCTCTTGAAATTTGACTTCGATCATGTCATCACAATGGAGATTAATTGCTTCCGTTTGAAGATTAGGTAGAAGCTCCTCAATTGCAGAATTGAATAGATTTTGAAATATGAAAGTTTTTCTTGTGCTTGCATCAAGGTCTGGAAAATGCTGCTGGAACTGTAGTTTGAGTTTGGCAAACAGATATGCTGTAAATTTGTGTGGGAATGGAGATCTTACTTATTGTTTTAACTTTTTACAGCGTATAAAGCAGCTTGACATCACTTGTGAGTCAAACAACATCAGCTGTCATTGAATAGACTTTATTACAGTTTAAGTTTCACATATCAGTGTGGTTTTGCCTTTAATTTTAGGTTGAAATTCATTTAGAAACATTATTAAGTCTGCAGCAAAAACTAATTTACCAAGTCATTCAGGATTTCATAATAGCGTGTGGGGACAGTTCTCATTCAGAAAAATTTCAGTCTTGGGCCTGAGCTCAAAAAAATCAAAATAAACTCTTTCCCCCCTTCTATTCATTTCTTTCTTTCTTTTCTTTTCTTTTTTGACATGATGGGTGTATACTTGGTACTAAGAAGAAAACAAAAGGTCACAGTATAAGAGGAATGTGTGGCACTCAAAACACTGTTGAGTTCTAACTGCATCACAGATTTGTAGTCACATATGGTCTCGGCAACAACTACTTCATTCTGCTGTCATAGTGCAAAAGCAGCCATAGACAAAATCTAAACAAATGACCATGGTGGTAGTTCCAATACAACTTTATTTATGGACACTGAAATTTACATTTCATATAATTTTCATTTCACAAAATAGTCTTCTTTTGTTTTTTTTTTTCAACCATTTAAAAATGTAAAAACCATTCTTAGCTCATAGGCTATACAAAAAAGGGCAGCTGGACAGTTTGCTGACTCCTAGTCTAGAGCTCTGCAAAGTTAAGTGACCCACCCAGAGACACATAACCAATGTGTGTGTAAGGCACATTTTTGAACTTGGGTCTTCCAGGCTCCCAGTCCATCTCTATCCACTGTACATCATGGCCTGTCATATAAAGTATGCCATTTTAAAATTAAATCAATATTATATGGTTTATGGACTACATAAGGAAAGGCTGATGTCCCTTGGCCTATTTTCTATGTAGTAACGAGGAGGGGAAGGCTCTGAGAAACAGTCTTGTGTATTTTTTTCCTCTCCCAAACCACACACGGCGAATCGGTAGGAGAGCCAGACTTAACATGGAAAGGGCCTGTGCCCAGACTGTCAATGAACATTGCCTTTCTTTTTCCATCCACCACCACTGGGATTACTTCTGCCCACAAGATACTTGCAAATAAGCTTGTGTGTATTGTTTACTTGGCTCTCTTCTAACTGCCCTCAAGCTGGTACTCTGATTCTTTGCAGGAGGACTGGTGGGTGATTCACCCTAGTCATTAGTGTCAGACTGGAGTTACACACAATTATTGTAAAATCTGCTTTTCTAAAGAGGCTATTGCCATACAGTTCCATGGTGGATGTGGGTTTCAGACTTACAACTGATTAGCAGCCCTTTTCCAGTCTTCTTAAGCCTTTTATGTGAGTTTTGAGGTGAAATTCATTGTTTCTTCTTAGCTAGCTTGAGATAGTTTTCCCTTTTTCAAGTTACGTATTTTCCCACCAAAATACTTCTCCAGTGCCTCATTGTGGCATGGGAGTAATATGGGTTTTTCCAGATTTTCAGGGACTATACCAGTAAAATATAAGCTCGCTGCCAGTCTGGAAAGACCCTGACAACAGACTACATCTGTTTTCTAAAGAGCAGCCTAGTTATGTATAGAGAATCTCATGACTAGTAGGTCATTGTTGTTGGCAGAAATGGGAACATAATGTAAGATGCAAAGTATAATGCAGATTTTAGATTGTGTCAGCACTGATTGAATTCTTCCTCATTAAAATGTAAACTCCCTGAGGGCAAGGACTGTTTCAATGTTGTCTTTGTAACCTTAGCACTTAGCACAGCTCCTGGCACACAGTAGGCTCTTGATAAATGCTTTTTGATTGATTGACTTATGGTACTCTAAATGTTCAGTGCCCAACTAATTCACACATTACTGGATAAATTAAAACATAACTATATTGACATTTTAATTATAAATGAAACCATAAAGAAATTGTAACAATCAAAAAATGACTCACAGATTCTTCTTGGAGAGGTAAATAAGGCATGTCAGAGGTGGTTTCCTTTGTGTCCCCAAGAGTAACAGCTTAATACAATGGTAAGAGTTTTGGTTCTGGAGTCAGAAGATCTGGGTCCAAGTCCCTATTCTATTGCTTACTACTTTTATGATGTCAAGCAAACCACTTAATCTTCCTTCATTTGTAAAGTGAGATTGGAATTGATGATCTTTGAGGTCCCTTCCAACCCAGGGTCTTTAATCCTTTAAAGCATCATTTCATTGGCTCCTTGGTCATTTCACCTTGAAGTTCTTATGGTAAATATAAACAAAAGGACCAACATGAATATAATCTCAAATAAAGCAATGGTATCTGTTCCCTAGCATGATGGCCCATGCTTGTAATAGTTGCTACCAGGGAGGCCAAGGCTGCGGGATAGCTTGAGCTCAGGAGTTCTGAGATGGAGTAGGTTAAGCCAATTAAATGTCAACACTAAATCCAGTAGCAATATGGTAAATCCCCAGGAGGAAGGAAGAGTAGTGTCATCGGGCCAAACCAGTCTAGGTCAGAAACAGAGCAGGTCAAAGCTTCCATGACAGTCATTAGGAGGATCAGGCCCATGAGTGACCTTACCCAGTCTATAGTAATAATGATAATATTCCTCAAACTAAGTCACCATTTTCATACCGAAGTCATCAAGTATCAGGTGACAAGGATCAATGGAAATTATGTTAGAACATTATTGTTCAGAAACAAGGTAAGAAGTAGACTAAAGGCTGATAGTCTGCTGAGACTTCTCCTACTTAAATATGAATACATTCTTCTGGAGGAGACTTAAAGTTTAATGAGGGAGAACATTACCAACAAAAGTGAAATTTATTATCATGATAGGAAATGAGAGCTGATTAATGCAGGAGTCATTTCTGAATCAGCCTTCTTCAGATCATTGACTCATTAGAACAAAGGTAAACATCTGACCTGTACCAGAAAAAAGAATGAAGATCTGGAAGGTGATTCCATAGGACAGTTGGAACAGCTCCTACCCAGCCTATTCAAGAAAACAAGCAACTGATAACAAAAAATGGGAAATGGAAAAAAGAAAAGACATCAATTTGAGCTAATTCCATTTCCTCCTAAAGTTAATTGCCATAAGTGTGACCAAAAGATAGTAGAAAACTGCCTGAATGGATAAAAGACAGGTGACTAGCAATATAAGAACTCACAAAAATACTATCTGTAGCATATCATGTCTTCAGACAGTTATCTGAAAAGTTATAGAAAATATGATTCCTTTTTTATTAAATATTTTATTTTTTCTAATTATATATAAACACAATTTTTAACATTAATGTTTTTAAAATTTTGAGTTCTGAATTCTCTCCCTCCCTCCCTCACCTCCACATCATTGAGAAGGCAAGCAATCCGATACAGGTTATACATGTGCAGCTATACAAAGCATATTTCCATATTAGTCATGTTGTGAAAGAAAACATAGACCAAAAACAACAACAAAACAACCCAGAAATACTAAAGTAAAAAGTATGCTTCGATTTATATTCAGACTCCCATCAGTTCTTTCTCTGGAGGCAGATAGCATTTTTTTTATTATAAGTCCTTTGGAAATGTCTTGGATCATTGTATTATTGAGAATAGCTAAGTCATTCACAGTTGATCCTCATACAGTACTGCTGTTACTATGTACGGTGTTCTTGGTTCTGTTTAGTTCACTTTGCATCAGTTCATGTAAGTTTTACCGAGTTTTTCTGAAAGCATTCTGCTCATAATTTCTTACAACACAATAGTATTCCCTCAAAGGGGCACCTAGGTGGCATAATGGATAGAGCACCAGTCAGGAGTGAGGAGGACCTGAGTTCACATCTGGCCTCAGACACTTTGTAGCTATGTAACCCTGAGCAAGTCACTTAACTCTAGTTTGCCTCAGTTTCCTCATCTGTAAAATGAGCTGGAGAAGGAAATGGCAAAACACTCTAGTATCTTTGCCAAGAAAACCCCAAATGAAGTCATGGGAAGTTAGAATGACTCAGAGGAGATTTTATCAAAATCATATACCACAATTTGTTCAGCCATTTCCCAATTGATGAGAGCTGCTACAAATACTTTCATACATATATGTTCTTTTCTTTTTCCTTTGATGTCTTTGGGATGCAGACCTAGTAGTGGTCAAGATTCCTTTTTTAAAATTATTATTTTTCTTAAAACTTACCACTTACTTGAGAGAATAAATTATAGTCCTCAGTTCTGTCCTTGAGCATAGTCTGTCTCACATGCATGTACAGAGGGTCATGCAAGTTTACTTGATAGATGGCTGCAATTACAGAGGTAACTTTGTTCATTAACTCTCAAACAAGGAATGGAGCAGAAATCAAGTGAGATTGTATTTGTAAAGTGTTTAGCACAGTCTCTGGGTACATTGTAGGCACTTAACATTTACTCCATTGCATTCCAAATACATACTCATTAAAGATGTTTGCCTCTGTCATGGAGGATGTCCCAAATGAACTTCAAATAGATGAGAGATTCACCTTAAATCATTGGTGTCAAATTCAAATAAGAAGGGATTCCTGTACACCCTATACTGACTTAGAAAACTACTAATTAGTATTATCTATGTTGTATAGTATTTTATTTTTTAAACACTTCCTAATTATAATCTGGTTCAGACTTCACTGGGGAGTTTTACTGTACTAGGAAGTTTGACATGACTTTTGACACTGTTGCTTCTAAGAATGATGTTCTAATTGCATCAAGCGTAGTGACTCTCTAATCAAATTCAAGGCCATTCAAAAAAGACCAATATAGGGAGATAGCAAATGAATGAAGAATGCCTGTTGTCTAGGCTATGACATGTATCTAGATGAGCTGTTGACATACTCTGCCCCGATGCTGTCAGTGGTCGTGATAGCAATCACAAAACCATTTTGGACAAACACTGTAGATGGACAATGAATGGTGTCTAGAACTGAATTGGACAATGAGAGGTGGTTGAATTGCATTAGGAAATTGCATAATGCTATCAGCAATTCTAAACTATTACAATAGCCGAGCCTACCTTTTTTAAGCACCAGTATTCTTCTAGTGATGCCCTATATGGCTACAAGTGGTAAGATACTGCACTCTCCAAAAAGTCAAAATTATAGTTGTCCCAAAGGAACAGAGATACATGATGGATATAAGGCTGCAGTTGATAGCCAATGTTTCATAAAAGAAGTGATATAAAGTAGATAACCTAGGAAATTTCTGATTGTAATAGGAGTTGAATAGACAGAGTGCTACATGGTACCCCCAGAATATCAGAAGACCTAGAGAAAGGCCTCCAGCATGTTGACTAAATAGATTGTTTATGGATGATCTTTGGAAAGGCATGGGCAAGAGTTGCACAGGATGAATATGCCATCGTTTTTATCTTCAATCAATACCCATATCGTTAAGATCACAATTCCATTAAACTGTTTAATTTTTATCTGTGTAATACAGAAAGATATATTTAATTTTTATAATTAAAATGGTGGAGGGGAGGACTGTTGTTCTTTTTCCTAAGACCTTGTAGTTTTCAGCAGTCTGGAAAATGATAGGATATAATAGACCCTCTGTTTCGGGTACAGCATCAGAAGTAGTCTTTAAAGCAAAACAAAGAACAATCGTACAAAATAGTGATTGGCACCAAAAATAACTGTTCCTTCTTACTGAGCAAAATAAGGAAAGATTTTCATGTACTTTAAGTGTTTGTGCTTTTTTAAAGGAAGATATTTAAGTAAATGTGGAATAACCTTTACTGGACTAATTAGGAATAGTTTGATTTATATAAGTCATTTGACAACCTTATATAACTAATACCTTGGGAAAACTTTCCAAAAATGTTATAGACATCCTTATGGATATTTTCTCTTTTAAAATCTATTTCTCACTATCTCTTATCCACCTATCATTTGCTCAACTTCTACTTTTAAAAATATCACTATTAGTAGGCATTTAATTTTAAGTAGTGTCATTTTTTAAAATTTCTGCATTTTTCCCTTTTTTCTCAAATGATTTCTTAAACTTTTCATGCTTTTCTTTGTTCAGAATAATTGTATAGAATATTATAGAAAACTTTACAGAAAACAAAACAAAACAACATAGTTGCCACCACATGAATATAAAGGTCTAGTTGCTTACTCTGAGGGCTCATGATTCAAAGCTAGTTTTAGTGACTACATATTATATCTGAATGGTCAAGAAAGATGGATTACAACAATCCATCAGTGAGAATTCCTGTTGTATATTAATTAAATCTCTGTGAATGTTCACTGAGAAATAGGTTAGACTTGTAGCAAAAGTAGGAGCCCTATTAATACCTACTTATCAAAACTCCACATTAGAGATGTGAGGGAGCACGTTTGTTTGTTTGAAATATAGTGAGTGGAGTCTATCATTTTCCTCTTTTTTTTTTTTTAGAGGAAAATAAACTATTTCCAAAGGAGCTTAGCAAGAAAGAACAATTCTTTCTTGTTCACCTTCAGTCCTTTTTCAAGAGTGTGGAAGATTATTGGGGTGACAACCTTGTTAACTTTTGAAAGAAGTACTATGACTAGTCAGGAAGCAGTGTGGTCCAATGGGAAATTCTCGAGCTGTGAAGTCACTGGACCTCCTGGATTCAAATTTCACCTCTGATACTTGCTTACTACCTGATATACCCCGAGGAAGTCACTTAATATCCTGGCCGTCAGTTTCCTCATGTGTAAAAATGAAGGGCTTGATCTAAGTGGTTTCTGAGATTCTTTCTGGCTCTAGAGCTATGATTCCCCTCACCACTTCCACTGTGATTCTTAATTTTAAAACACGGATCCATCCTTCTGTTTGAAAGAAATGTTTGACCAAGTAGTTTCTTGCCATAAATTCCCTGACTCTTATGATTTACACTTATGCCTTTGGAGTTTCTTTACTCATTCAAAATAGATGATTTGTAGAGTAGTTGGAGGCCTGGAGGTTTCCACTATATTAGTTTTCAAAATGTATTGTGTCTTACGGGGGGTAGGAGGGGGAGTGGTGCAGCTAGGTGGCACAGTGAGTAGAGCACCCTCCCTGGAGTCGAGGACCTGAGTTCAAATCCAACCTCGGACACTTGACACATTTACTAGCTGTGTGACCTTGGGCAAGTCACTTAACCCAATTGCCCTCCCTTCCCCCCTTCAAAAAAGAGAGAGAGAGAGGGAGAGAAAGAGAGAGTTCATTTATCAGTTAGCCCTGATTTGAGTGAATAGGTATAACTGGTTTGCTGTTGTTTCCCAGAACTGGTGCACACACATATGTGTTTGTTAGACTGAGAGTGAAGATTTATTTCTAGTTCTCATTGTCCCATGAATTGTATGTGTGCTCTTGGGCAAGTTATATTACTTCTGGATCTCAGTTGCCTTATATGTAAAAAAAAAAAAATGGGGCTGGGTGGTAGTTTAAATGAGCAAATGAATGAGAAAAGCGCTTATTTAGTGCTTACTATGTAAAAAGCACTTTGCTAAATGCAGAGGATACAAATGAAAAAGTAAGATAGTTCTTGCTTTCTGGATGATCTTTGTTTATTTCTTAAAATAAAATGTTTTATTGATTTTCCCACCTCCCATTTTTGATACTGCTGCCATTTCCCCAATGACTTTTCCCCAGTAGAATCCTCCTTTGTAAAAAAGACAGAAGATTATTTTCAAAGACACTTGCAGCTCTAAAATTCTTTGAGTGTATTTATGAGGGCTATGTGTAGTCAACTATGCCCTAAAATATGAGACAAGAGAGTTTACCTGAGATTACTCTAAAATGCAGACAATTGAAACTGTGAAGTGGTTAATGGAAACTTTGCCCTTAATATATGTTCAAATACTTGTTTCAATAGCTACTTCTAAACCACGTGTTAATAAGTCGGGCTAAGACACATCACCCCTCATTATCTTTCATTTTTGCTTGATGCTGTAAGGGAGGGGCAGTGAGAAAAGGACCAAGACCAGAAGCTTTCTGAAGCCACTTATGCCGAAGCTGCTGACATTTATTCTACCATTAAGATGTTCCTTCTCTAGACAGAAACTCCCATAAGAAGTTTGGGACTTTACTTCTAGGCCACCCCACCTTTCCCTTCCCTTCTCTCCCCTTGCTCCCTCTTCCCTTTTCTTCTCCTCCTCCTCCTCAATAGGCATTTATTAGGTATTCACTATGTGCAAGGTGCTGTGCTAAGTCCTAGGAATACAGAGAAAGGTACAAACATAGTCCCTATCCTCAAGGAGCTACCATTCTAATGGAAGAGACAACATGCAGACAACTCCATATGTGTGTATGTGGTTATGTATGTATGTATACACACATGTGTACATATTTAATGTAAATGGGAGCTAGTCTCAGTGAGGAGAAAATAGCAGTGGAGGCAGGGAGGGGAGATAGGAAGGGGTTTAGGAAGCTCTCTGTGTGGCATTTGAGCTGAATCTTGAAAGAATCTAGGAGGGAGAACATGTCAGGCATGGGGGACAGACAGTGAGCAGGCACAGTTGGGAGAGAGAGTGTTGTCTTCTCTTCCCTTTCCTTTTCTATCTTCTTCTTTCTACTCTTCACTTTCCTTTTCTCCTTCTTTTCTCTTTCCTTCTCTGTCTTCCCTCTTCCTTTCTGCCCATTTCTTCCACCTTTCTCTTGACTTCCTTCCTATCTCCTTTCCCATCCCATTTCCTCCCCTCTCCTTTCCTTTCTATTTTTCTTCCCACTCCTTTTCCATTCTTCTTTTTTCTCTTCCTTTCCTTTCCCTCTTTCCCCTTCCTTCCCCCTCCCCCCATCTTTTCTCTCGTACCTCCTTTTTCCTTTCCTCATTTGCCTTTCCCCCTTTCCATTGCCTTCTTCCCTCATCCTTCCTTTAGCAACTTCTATGGCAAGACTTATAAGTCTGGCTGAATCTCCTCTTTCTTTGCTCTTGTCATGAGTTGCTGATGAGCTCTGAAATAGCTCAGAGGTGGGTGGAAAGTTGAGCAAAAGCTTCTGTAGATAACCACCTAGGGAGGCTCTAACCCTGAATAATTGGGCCAGTACTCCATCTTTGTTCCAGTGTTTATTAAGGAAGCTTGGATTGAAGGCTTCTCCTTACTCATGGGAAGCTCACGGAGTGGCCCTCTGCTTGTTTTTGTTTTAACTATTAGGAGTTGCTTAAAATAATTGGTTAAAATGAAAGTCATAACTTCAGTGTTTCCTTTAAATCAGATTACTGCATCTGCCTTTATCCCTGACTAACTTGAAGTTGAAGGCTTTGTGGCTGTCTGACAACCAATCCCAGCCCCTGCTTACGTTCCAGACAGACACTGACCATGAAACAGGAGAAAAGATTCTAACTTGTGTTTTACTTCCTCAACTGCCTTCTGAACCTACTTGCCAAGGTAAATATAATTTAAGCATCATTTCCACATTGTCACAGGACTGAGTAGGATGTGAGAGGTTAACAGGCTGAACATCCTGCTTCATCCTGTAGTACCCTTCCAACATCTGGGTCTAGTGGGGTGTATAATCTCAGGTGTTCTTCTGGGGTAAGTCCTACCTTCTCTGAAATACATCTCTTACCTGCTTGCTAATGCCTGAAATTCTCTAAATGGAGGATAAAGACTTTCATTCTGGTATTAGAGATGAAGTTTAAAAAAAAAATGTGACTCTCCCTAGGAGATATTACCTGGTGACAAATTAATACCAGAGCAGGTTTTGGTAGGGGAAAACTTGAGAGTACTGAGCCCAGAAGAGGATTAAGATAGAATAAATATTTTAAAGTGAACTGGAACCTCCCAGAGCCACCTTTTTTTAAAAACATTTTTGCATAGGGCCTACTTTACTTCTGTCAACTTAGTCATATGGGCTTCTTATAAATTTAGGGGAGTCGGGAGCTATGGCACATATCTGTAATCTCTGCTAATGGATATTGAGGTTGGTGGATTGCTTGATCTTGGTAGTTCTGAGCTGCAGTGGGCAAAGCCCTTTAGTTTCAGCTCCAATATGATTACCTCCTGGTTGCCTCAAGAGGGGAGAATTGGTCCGTGTCAGAAACAGGACAGGTCAAAGCTCATGGGCCAAGAAATTGCTATTATTCTTTCAGGCTGGTGCAACAGGGAGACCGAGTCTCAGATAATAAGATTACAACAGATAACTCAGATAATAACAACTTAAAGGAAAGAAATTAGATAGTATATATCCTGAAAGAAAGGCATAGTATCTGATATCCACGTATCTAGGGCAGCACACGTTGTCCTAAGAGATTTTACTGAGTTAGCACTCAGCTGGTGACATTAAGCACAGAATTTAGTGAACATATGAAGAATTATGGATTGTTTGGTGTCCTAGACTTGGAGTCACTGTGGTACAGTGGATACACACCAGAGGAGTCAAAGGATTTGGTTTCAGTTCTTGATGCTGCTCCATATTACCTGTATTACCTTTGGCAAGTCACTTACTATTTTTGGGCTCCTGTTTTCTCATCTGTAAAATGAAAGCATCAGACTTGATGATTTCGAAGGTCTCTTCTCCCTCTAAAGCCCATGGTCCTATGAGTCAGTATCTCATTTTCTGCTAAAACACTTCATGGCCATCTGGCCTTGAGCAAGTTAATTAACCTCTTAGTTTCCTTGTCTGTAACATAGGGATAATAGGAGACAATTTGCAATACCAAAGTCCCAGTATTATTGTGAGAAAACCTTTTTTTTTTTTAAATTATAAAGGACCATACAAATATGATATAATTCTAAGAGTGAGGCGGCAGTCCTTGCCTACTAAATTAGTCTTAATTTCTAATGATAACTGAACAGTTGAGAAGGTGCTTTGTCTTCCATTCAGGAGTTATTTGCCATTTCAGTTAATGATTTGAAACCTGTTTTCCTTTACACTGGTTGGCCTTTTGAGTTGAGTCCAATGAGGAATGTAATGAATGTGTGGAAGGCAGTGACTGCCTGAGTTGAAAAGCTTTTGGTTTAATGTGCTTTTTTGTCATCCCCACAGAGAACTTGCCCCGCTGTGGGGCACTGGAAAGCTTAGTCAATGAAATGTCAGATGAAACATGGAACGAACGGGCAGTCAACAGAGTCAGTGCAATCCGATTTGTAGAAGACGAAAGAGATGAAGAAGATAATGAAATGGTATGTTGTTCAAATGAACAGTATCCCTCAGTTCATGTGGAGGCTCAAAGCTGGAAGCTAAGTGGCTAATAAGCCACTTCCCCTATTTTAAAACAGTATCATTCATTTGGGGGTTTGGCAGTCATTTTTAGGGAACAGCTACAGTCTACCATTTTTTTCATGATGTGTTTTGATTTTTCTGTTCTCAACACTACAGCGTTGGTTTGTAAAATGGTAAATAAGGTTAAGCATTCTATGTAAAAAGGATTTCAGGTTATTTTTATTTTAATTTCGATTTTTTGCTTATTTCACCCTTCCTAGCACTTCCATTTGGGTTTTGATTTCCCCTACAGCTCCCAACAAATGATAAGCCCTTTTTAATGTTCTCCAGGTAGCCTAGACCATCTGGAAACAGTGCAGTCTTATTCCATTAATCCTGCCTCCTGTCAAGCCAAGTGCCTCTCTCTCCTTTCTGTGACCAATTTGCCTTCGCTGTAGTACAGAGTGTTCATAATTATGGTTGAATTGGCACCTTACTGACTACTCAGTAAAATAAATAAATTGCATTGAAAAGCTCCTGTTACCTATATTTATGCCCAATGGAATCACCATTTAAGAGTTATTAGCAGTATGTGAATCTGCCCTTCTGCATGGATTGGCTTTGCCTTCATCACTGCATCATTGCTTTTTGTTCAGTGAGGTCTGAAGAAACAGTGTTCTGAGGGAGGGGAGTGGATGGGAAGACAAGGGGAAAGGAATAAGTATTATATAATTATACGTAGCACCTACTATGGTGGACACTGTGTTAAGTGCTTTACAAATATTATCTCATTTGTTCTTTTCAACAACCCTGTTATTACCCCCATTTTACAGTTAAGGAAACTGAAGTAAACAGCAGTTAAATGACGTGCCCAAGATCACATAACTAGTGTCTGCGGTTGGACTTGAATTCAAGTCTTCTTACTCCAGGCCCCTTGCTGTCTCTACTGTACCACGTAGATGCCTTTGAGGACCTAGAACCCATAGATGGCTAGTGACAATTTTTGAGTTCTTTTTTGGGTGCTTGGTCATATTCTTTATTATAAAATGAAGATCATAAATTCAGTAAGAAAAAAGTATAAGACTTGGGTTATGGATGATGAATTGAGATAACAGCCAAAAGAAAATAATTCTTTAACATGTTATCTTTATCTTATGATTGTCTAGGTCAGTAACTGTTTTATTAATGGCATCTTCTTTTCCAATAGCCCCCTTTTAGTGTTACTTTAAATCCCAGCGGTGGGATTTAAATAAATTAACAACCAGTTCTCCACAGAACTGAGCCGAAGCACTGCGGCCACTGTGACCACTGACATGGTGGGAGCAGGCCCCACCCCCGCTAACAACCAGTTTGCCGAACTCAACCTAAAATTAGGTACTGGTTCTGCCTAACTGGTGCGAACCGGCTGAATCCCACCTCTGCTTTAACCCGCATCTGGCTATTCAGAGGTATTGTCCTGTAGTGGATAGAGAGCTAGCCTCAAGGCCAAGAGGACTTGGGTTCAAGTCCTCTCTCTGACATGTACTGACTGTGTGAATGAGTCAAGCCAAACCACTCAACCTCTCCATGATGTAGAGAGCGCTCTAAAAGTTGCAAAGAAAGTGCCGGTCAGTATTGATAGGAAGAGTATGCTCATACAGGAACCTTATATATCCTTATATATGAAATTATAGGTCTATTCCCTATCTGTCTGGCTGAGATTACCAGCTTCCAGGAAATACCCTTTAAAGGTCATTGCTGCTGTTCTTACTGGAGCTAAAAAAAAGTATGTTAAAATGTTATTTCAAGTACCTGTATAGAAAGAATCCATTTCTCATACCATTTTGCATAATTTTTAGTTCTGTGGCCTTGTTCATATAATCTTTATTGGTAAGTGACCCAGTAGATTGCTGGGCCTGAAGTCAGGAAGACTCTTCTTTCTGAGTTCAAATCTGGGCTCAGATACTTACTAGCTGTGTGACCCTGGGCAAGTCACTCAGCCCTATTTGCCTCATTTTCCTCATCTGTCAAATGAGCTGGAGAAGGGAAATAGCAAACCACTCCCAACATCTTTGCCAAGAAAACCCTAAATGGGGTCGCAAACCATCTGACGTGACTGAATGATGACTGAACAACAATATGTAAGATTGTTTCATAGGTATAAACAGTTCCTCACTTTAGGTAATCCAGCACATTCTTAATTTGAGTCTGAAAAAAAAATTGCAACTGACAGTATAAAAAATGAATTCCTTTCATCTTTCCCCATCGGAAGTCTAAGGAAGGATGAGAGGCCAAACCCCATAAAGTACCATAATTTTTAATTAGAAGCATTTCCTCCTCTAAAGAATTCTTTTCTCACTCTTCCTCCCATTACTCTCATCTCAGTCAATGATTTTACTGAGAAAACTTTTCTCTAGTTTTGAAAATGCATTCAGCATGTATATCTGAGCACCCACTCTATTAGATCCTCTAGGCCACTTGATTCTTCTTCCCCCCTCACTAGTGACTTTTTAACATCTCTTTTGTTCTTTCAGCAAACTTTTCTTAACTAGTGACTGGTCCACATTCCTGTCTTCCATTAATTGTCAGAAAGTCGATGATAAATACAGATAGTGGTGAACGGGGTGGGACTGCATTTCATTTCACTCTTAAGTAGTATTCTCTGAGGAGCTGATATTTGGTATGTTATAAAAAGTTACTGATATTTTTTGTTTTTGTATCACCCAGATTTCTCTCTGTCTCCCTTCCCATTCTTAGGGAGCTCCCTGTTTTAACACATGACTAAAAAGGAGGGGAAAAAAGTCTAGCAAAATTAACCAGTGCTTAAAAAAAGTATGGTATCTTATGCAGTGTTCCATATCCATAGACCTCCTCTTCCTCTTCGAAGAAGGCTAGGAAGTGCCTTTCATACCTCTCCTTTAAGGCCAAACTTTGCCATTATAATTTCACAATGTTCAGTTTTGATTGTTTTGTCATTCTTTTGATTTTTTTAAAAAATATTTAAATGCAAGTGCCTTAAAAATGTGCTTTGTTTTTTTTTTTTTAAGAAACTGAAATAAAGACAAAAACAGTCCCTCTGCTGTTTGTTTTTTAGAGAACACTCCTAAGGCGAGCCACTCCACACCCAGGAGAGTTGAAGAGTATGAAAAAGACAGTGGAGAATTTACGGAATGATATGAATGCTGCTAAAGGACTGGATTCCAACAAAAATGAGGTCAATAATACCTTTGACAGAGTGACCACTTCTGTGTAGAGCTTCACCTCCAAGTTTTTACCTCCTGTGTCTTCCCCTGCTGTTGAAATGGTCCTGTCTTCCGAGGAATCTCATCCAGCCCTTTGTCTTAACCAGATCCTGACCCATCATCTCCTTGTACCGCCTCTTGGAGGGTGCTGCTGTCTCGAAGGAAGTGCCTTATACTAACTAGTTGTGGCACCAGTAATCTCCAGATAATATATTTTTAATGGATTTTTGGTCACTTTTAGTGAGTAGAATACACTACTGTACAACCTCACTTGTCGTTGTCCTATGTTGGGAGAAGGCGGGATTTTGATCCTCTCTCCTACAGTGCTGGGATATTTTAGACCCAGGTATACTCGGACCTACTGATGAGACCTATAGTTTTATGTGAAAAAAAAAATACTTTTTTAAACATTTTTTGGCAGCTCAGATGGTGTAAATTTTAAAATTTTGTATAGGCATTTCATAAGAAAATTATGTATTTCTTTTTCTGTTGTTATTTTATCTGGAAAACGGTACATATTTTACTATTTGTGGGGGGAAAAAGACAGTCCTGAAGTATTCATTTGTATCTGTACCACCCAGTTGTGCCTTACTGTGTGTCCTGTTGTATGTCAAACCAGTGCTAAACAGTGGCATCCCTAAGCAATGAGATTAGCTAGGGGGAAATGCACGTTTTTAGCCATGTGTCTTAAATTGGCAATCTGCTTGGGTCCTTTTTTTTTTTTAACCAACAAGAGGGTAGGGATCTATCAAGAGGGACTCCTCAATTGTACATGGTATCTGTTTGATCATCTGAGAGATGAACCCACAGGACTAAACTTCTTCTGCATGATTACTTACACTTTAAAATTTTACACGAAGACAGTGTCTTAATTGTTCTAATGCAGTGGATTTGCTCCTGCTGGTGAGATTTGCACCATTTGTGTAAAAGAGAATGGAATAGGAAGCACAGTAGGAGACTGGTTCAGAGCACATTAGGAGAACAAGTAAATGTACCACAGAGGAAAGCATGATGCTATTGAAAATAGCTTTAGAGGTTTTATATCCAGATATAAAACCATAATAAAGCAGAAACCTTATAAATATATAAGAGCAGCAATGGTGTCATTATGAGTGCAATTTAATTTGAAAATCGAATTTGTTGGGAAAGGTAACAAAATGCCACAAAAAATGTTGAATAAAATAGCAAGTTGTATTTTGAGGCAGGCAGAGGTAGGAAAGAGACGTGTGTGTATGTATGTGTGTGTATATGTGTGTAAGTGTGTGCTTTTGTCTGTTATTTTCTACAGTGGGTGTGAAGGTGATGAATATTTTGGCCATAACAATTTGTAAAATGGCTTATAACAAGAGGTTGTGATGTGCATCACTCACCTTGATGAAATCATAGCCTTTTGGAAGAATGGAAGGGTGTGTTATTTTTGCAAGGGCGTGGGGGATGGGGAGAGGGAAAGGCAAATAATATGGACTAAAATTGAGGTGAAAATGAATGCTGCAAATTGCTAAAAGTGGTCAGTGGAATGAAGTCATCTCACTAACGAAGTCAACTCACCCTGGATGATGACACCTAAGACTTTTTTGCATGAATGTATCAAGGAGTGTTTTTTAGTGGGCGGCAGTTTTCTCACAGAAGATTTATTTGGTTTTGTTCTTATAAAAAGCCATTTTTCTGTATCTAAGACGCATGTGGTTTGGAGTTAGGCACCTTTGGGAGCTGCTGACCTGACTGCCTGTGAGTAATAACGCACCAGTTAATGCTCATTTTAATGCATGGTCTCTGGGTAGTAGGGGCATGTGACTTCAGTTTTCTGTTGTACTAACTGACCCATGTGGATTCTAATCTTGGATTCTTTAGCAATCTTGTTCCAGCTAATCAGATGAAATGATAATTTTCTTCTCCCATAAATTCCCTTATTATTTAATCTGCCTTTATAAAGGTCTTTAAAAAAACAACTAGGTATTTTTTGAATTTCATGTACTCTGGCAAAGAGGTTACTAGCCATTTCTGCACCGTACTCTTGGAAAAGGTTTGGAGCTTCTGCATTGCTGTGTACAATGCCATCCCCTACTTGTTTCCACTTTTACTTCCAGTGGATGAATAGAAATTATTGGTCGAATGCAAGTAGACAGCTCGTATTTTGGCTTATATGTTTGAAAATCTGTAAGAATGATGTCATAAGCATGTTGTTTTTCATCAACTGATGAATTTATTTAAAAAGAAAAATCATTTTAATTCCAAAGTTATTTTGTTTGTTTTGTTTTTTAATAAAAAACACCCCTCTATTCTTTACTACTCATTGAGTCACGACTACAGTAGAATGGAGAAAGATGAGATCCTTCTGTTGTTTATATTTAAACTTTCCAGACATTTTTATGTTGTACTGTCTTTATCTTCTGTCCTGCTGGGAGGGAAAAGTCCAGATCTACACAGGTAAAAATTTAGTTGGTCTGTGGCTGTGACTGTCTATAGTGTGAGGAGCTGAAAGCCCTTGGAACAATTTTTAAAAAAAATTAAAATAGAATATGTAGTAGTCAACCAGGCAAGATTATAAGGGAAACATTCTTCCTTAGATGACATACAATAGATAGTGAATCTTAAGGATGTAAGGCAGGATTGAGAGCTGGTGACTGCTTTTATTGACTTTGACCAGAATGCCAAAGACTCCCAACCTCTTGTTAGTTCAGACTGTTATGTAGCAGTTTCAATGATCATTCTGTCTCTTTAGCATTTCCTACAGGAAGAGGAAGAGCAATAATATGTGGCTTAAAATGCTTCCTGGTTTTGTATAGGTGAAAGGTGTGAGCAACCAGAAAAGAGGCTAGCATTGCACTATCTGTTCACCCTTCTTATCTTTGTCTCCCATTTACATGGACAGAAATAGCACCCTTATCCCCACCAAACTGTATAAGGAAGTATTACTGTACACGTTAGAATGGATGTTCTTAACCTGTTTGGGGGGGAGTCATGTATCCTTTTGGCATTCCAATAAAGCCTGTAGATCACTTCTCAGAATGATCTTAGTGCATAAAATTAAGTATTTAGGATTACAAACAAACCAATTACATTCAAATATAGCTATCAAAATATATATTTTTTAAGTTCACAGAACCTAAGGTAAGAACCCATGCATTAGATGGCAGAGTAAGTAAAAATTGTTAGTGGAAATCAGGCCAGGAAAGAGAAATGCAAGCCATTAATATGTTTGTCCTAGACACATACTGTCTAACTGTTTTCATTCTGGAAAATTCAGAGGCATGGGCTACATAGCTCTAACCTTTTCATTTTATCAGATTCACTCTGTCAGCAGGCTTGCTAACTGTTTCCAAGGTAAAATATTCTAAGTGGAAGTTTGCCCACTAATCTTGTGCAGCAATCCTTCTGCCATCTCTTGTGAAATCTACCACACCTAAGGAAAAAAAATAGCCCATAATGAAAAGAGGTGGAAAAAATATCTGGAACTTACAGGAAGTTCTCTGAACAAGCAAATCTCAATCTTGATTCAGAGACTGACACCCCTGCTTTGGGAAAAGTTAGTGACCAATATGGGGGATGGTTGTGCAACAAATTAATAATGAGGGGCTGTGTATTGTGCAGACGCTCATTAGTAGAAGGGAAGAGTGTCTGTAATCTCTGCAAATTAAGAGGTGATTGCCATGAGGAATTCAAAATCTCCATTCAACCATTGGTATTGACCAACTTTTATGAGAGACATTCTCAGTGAAGCCAAGTTGGCAAGTTGGGTTCTTATCTTCCTTTCTTTTTTTGGATGCTAGGAAAACCTGAAGGAAGAAAAAAAAATTGCCATGCTAGAAATGGCCTAGATTAACCATAAAAATGAATAATCAAACACTAAACGATTTAGAATGTAAACAATGAACTGTAGCTTAGGATGTTTACTTGCTTTGGGAAGTATGATCAATTTGGAACAAGCTGGTCAACATGCTCTTGGTCCCCTCCCCTTGCTTCCTGAACATTATACTCTTAAGGAATGCAGGTTATAGAATAGCCCAGCCAAAACATAAACAGGAAGCTATAAAATATGTTGTTACACGTTCTAAAGATAAGGAGAGGGACTGGACCTGTGATTTCAAGATTATTAAGGAACTTCCGGATGAGGAAATAAGCTCAATGCAAGTCAGTACCTCTGCCACTTCTAATCACAGAGAGTTACCTAGAGCTCTCCAGATAAGTGACTTGCCCAGAATGATGTACCTAGGATGTGTCAGAAGTGGAATTCAAAGTGGTCTTCCTGAGTGCCACTCAGTCAATAAACATTTTTAAAGGGCCTACTATTCTTCAGACACCGTGCTAAGTGCTGAGGATACAAAAAAGGCAAAAGACAGTCCCTGATCTTAAGCAGTTCACAAGCTAAAGGGGAAAGACAATACAGAAAGAAGCTGAAAAGGGAGAGGAGGGTGGGGAGGAGAAGGAGGATGCCCAGCCCAGAGGCAAGATAAAAGTCCTGCACTCAGGAGGGAAATGAATTGGCTACCCTGGGCACCCTTCTTGAATGGGGGAATCTAGGAGGAGCTCTCCAATCAGAAGGAGGAGGGGGGTCTTGGGACAAAAGGTACCGAGGAGGGTGTGCATTTCAGAACTGATGTGATCTTGCAGTATGATGAGTAGATTGTGGAACTTCATAGTTCCCAAACCTGTTGTGGGCTATGAAAAGTTCTGAGGGATCTGTGCCCTTGAGCTCAGAATGGATAGCCTTTGCTACGGGTAAAGGTGATATTTGATAGAACCAGGATGAAATTTGCTGGAGGGGAGCAGTAGTAATAAGCTAGTATTTATATACTGCTTTAAGGTTTACAAAGTGCTTTACAAGTATTATTGTGTTAACAATACTAAGAATAGGTGCTGTTATTGTTATCCCCATTTTACTAGTGACAGAACTGAGACCTGGGGAGGTTAAGCAACTCAATCAGAGTTACACAGCTAGTAAGTGTTCAGGTCTTCCTGACTCTGGATCCCACTGGCCACCTAGCTACCTAAGTAAGGAAGAGGGGTTGGGTCAACCGTTTAGGTAATTTTGAGCAAATACAATCAACTATACAATGCCCCTCCAGACTTCCTCCTCCATCTTTACTACACTGACTTTCTTCCTTCTTCTGGAGCCCAAAGCTGTGTTGTGAAGAGAAGAGACGTAGGGAAAGAAGAAAGGAGGACCATTCCCATTCAATCTCCCTATCTACTTGGCTACTTCTTCACAAGGTGAAAACTCATGGGGCAGTATTTAAGTGAAGACTGATTTTTTTTTCTTTGACAAAGACATCAATTATATTTTACTTTTCATCTATTTTTTTCCATTTCATTTCTCCCCATTTCTTTGATTTTTGTGCCTTGGTATGATCACATGATGGAAAGAAAGGGAGCAACAGATGGTCATGAGGGAAAAGAACATGACTTGATCATCTCACTTTCTGCTATTTTTCTTCTGGTAATATCTTTTTTTCCTTCTACATAAGATTAATCGAATTGTTTTACTTTTAATTTCTTTCCTATCATTTTATTTTCCCCTCCCTTGTCTTATTCATTCGTTGAAAGCTTTCATTGCTTTGGGATCTGTTCCAGGAGGCACCCAAAGATACAAGGAACTGATTAATCAAGAGAAGCTGGCTAAGAGCCAATCTCATTTAGGTTTATTTGGGAGAAAAGTATTGAGGAACAACCACTCACTTCATCTCACAGGAATACTTTTAAAAATTCTATTCATTTATTTATCTATTTATTCATGCATTTATTTATTCATTCATGCATTTATTTATGTATTTATCTATCCATTTATTTATTATTTATTTATTGGGAGTAGGCAGCTGGGTGAAAAGGGAAACTGAATAAAACAACGTGGTCCAATAGCTTTTGTTTAACATAGGCTACATTGAGCACTTGGAGCTCAGCTTTGGGATCAGGCAATGGGCCAGGAGTGTCATGGTAATTCTAAAGTAAGAGATGGGGGCACTGACCAAGATGCCCATGTAAGGCCTTTTGCCAAAAGCCCTTGAGTTCTGCTGGACAAGAATCTGATTAGGCTAATGCCAGAAGCTGCCTTCTTTGGATGCCTCAGCAATTTCTTTCTAAACTCATAATGATAACAGACTATCCTCTCTATACAAAGGCTGTCTTGCTGATTCAGAGTCAGGAGGGCATGCATTTTGAGTCGGTTTTTAGAGTTATAGGATTTCTGTTGATCTATCCCTTATACTCTTGTCTAGGTGATCCCTATGCCCAGTAGCTCACATCTGTGAGATGGCACACCTGGGTTAGGGCCATGGTCTTACAGCACTCACCAAACCTCCACTCCCCACCCCAGTAAAGGAATATTAAATTGTTTGGTGGTAAAGATTCTGAGAATGTTTCTGGGTTCCCTTTCTGGCTTTTCAGTCATGTCTAACTCTTTGTGACCCCATTTTGGGTTTTCTTGGCAAAGCTACTGGAAGGGTTTGCCATTTCCTTCTCCAGCTCATTTTACAGATGGGGAAACAGAGATAAATAGGGTTAAGTGACTTGCCTAAGATCACACAGCTAGTAAATGTCCAAGTTCAGATTTGAACTCAGAAGATGAGTCTTCCTGACTCTAGGCCTGGCACCCTGTCCATTGTGCCATCTAGCTGTCATATTAAACAGTGTGAAATTCAAGAGTTCCAAATGAAAATTATTCCTCAGTGGGAGAGAATTCATTTGTATACAGTTCAACATTAATTAAAATGACAAGTTTATCTGGTAAATGAGTTCCCAGGAATAGTCCCAAGGTGGTTAGTAATAGTTAATAAGTTGTTGGTTAACATAAAGGGATTACAAATGATTTCTTTTTAAATCTCTCTGCCTGATACCATAGTGTAGTAGAAAGAAGGGCTGAACTCAGAACTAGAAAACCTGAATTATGAGTCCCAGCTTCACAGTTCACTAGTTGTGTGTCCTTGTGTAAACCAAATCACCTCTTTGGGACTGTTTTCTTGTCTGAACATTGAATAGTCCATATATACCTACTCCCACACGTCTTGCGTGAGGCTCAAATGAGATGACGTGGGCTAAGGACAGTGCTTGACACGTTGTATTGTTGTTCAGTCATGTCCAACTCTTTGTGACCCAGTGTGTGACCATACTGTCCATGGGGTTTTCTTGGCAAAGATAGTGGAGCAGTTTGTCATTTCCTTCTCCAGTGAATTAAGGCAAACAGTGGTTAAGTGACTCACCCAGGGTCACACAGCTAGTGAGTGTCTGAGACTGGATTTGAACTCAAATCTTCCTGACTTGAGGCCCAGTGCTTTCTCCACTGAACCACCTAGCTTCCTAGACACATCGTAGTAGGTGCTTAATAAGTGTTCATTGATTGGGCAAAGCCCTTTTGATTCAACAAAAGGAACATTTATTAAACAGGCAACTTGTTAGGAACTGAGGATACAGTCTTAAATTCAAATAAGCCCTGCCCCTAAGGAGCTTACATTCTTCTTTCTAAACTTGGGCCTAGATAAATGGAAGCATTCTGATTTGCCTCTCTCTTTGTGAATTAGTAGACAATAAAGAATTCTAAATCAAATAAAGCTGTAATAGGTTACCCTTTGAGGGAGGGTGGGGGGCAGAATTGTAAGAAAGGGAGAGGTAAAAAATTATCATTTGTTTGTTAAAAGGGAATCTTAAAGTTCCAATTTGTTAAATTTGGAGGCAATCTGGTTTGAGTGAATTGCCCATAGTCACAGAGCTAGTAAGTATCTGAGGCTGGATTTGAACTATGGTCCTCCTGACTCCAGGTCAGGTACTCTATCCACTATGCCACTTAGCTGTCCCTACAAGTTGCTACTTCAAAGGACTTGGCAAATGCTACTTTTTAATTTATTTTTTTTTATTTTTAGTAACTATTATTTAATCAAAGTAGGACAACAAAAAAAAAAAAAATAGGACATTAGGATATACATAGGATATACATTAAAAAACCGGCCTTACTTCCCGGTTTCCAGACAGTTAGCATATCATTCTCTGTTTTCACCCAGTAAGAGACTAGACTAGTGCCCTAGGAGAAATGCAGTCTCATGCAACACTTTGTCACATTATACACAAAGATGCCCCAAAAGTTGTAGGACAATTTCAAGCTATTAAAGTTTTAAGCCACACTAAGACTTTTGGGACACCTTGTATATGTACTAAGGGACTAGTCAATGGAGGATCTGTTCCTTAGAGCATGAGGGTTTGGTGAGCCTACTTGGGAGGTAACCAGATGTGGCCAGACCCTCCATTTCACATAAACAGAAACTCATTTCTCCTCTAGTTCCTGCAAGAGGTAGGTGAATTTCTGTAGCTGAAGATGGCAGCTTGTGTGAGCTTCATCGAAAGCCTATGGCATAGCCTTCACAGAGCACCAGAGCCCTTTTTTAATTTTTTTTAACTTGCAGCTTGCTTGTTGTGGGTAAAAGTTTGATCCTGTCTGGGTTCCCTGGGTAGGAAGTCAATACTCCATAGGCTGTAGATGTAAGGGATTGTTTATTTAAACTTGTCTCACACTGCAGCTTGGGAAAACAACAACAACACACCTGTTTGTCTGGGCTGTGAATGTTCTTCCTTGGTTTTTATTCTTCCGGCCCATCAGCCTGGAGGCTTAACGGGTGTGGCCAGTTTCGGGTTGCATTTGAGGTTTCGGGAGAAAGGGCTGTGGGTTGGGTCTGTTTAGGCTTGGGTTTGTTTTGGTTTTTGGTTGTGGGTTTTTCTTTTTCTTTTGAGAGAGTGGGTCATAATTTTTTAATTGTGAGAGGACCAGTGAACTCATTTGCATGCTCTCTCCGAGATAATTACGTGTCTACCTTGAGTCTCCTGGGTCTGTTGCCACATACAAGGGCGTTTATAGGTACACAGTGGATATGAAATGATCTCTATCAGCTCTCTGCCTGTTCAACTATGTACCTGAAGCTTTGAAGTGTGGGAATAGCACCAGCTATCTTGGGACACTGGGCTGAGTGCCTTAATTTGCATTCTTCTGCTTAATTCCAAACAGGGTGGCTCCCATGCTCCCAAGAAACAATGTACCCTTAGGCTAAGCAGCAGACTGGAAACCTAGGGGGAGTCAGCTGTCATCATTATCATCATCATCATAGCTAGCATTTATATAGCACTTTAAGGTGTGCAGACATCTTATGGATATTCTCTCTTTTGACCTTCCTTCCCTCCTTCCCTTCTTTCTTCCTTCCTTCCTTCCTACCTCCTTCACTCCTTTCCTCCCTCCCTGCCTCCCTCCCTTCCCTCCATCCCTCCTTGCTTCCTTCCTTCCTCCCTCTCTCCTTCCTTCCTTTCTTCTGTGTGGGTCAGAGACCACTACTCACATTAAAAATAGACAGAGACCATTCTTGAGAAAAGGCAAAAAGGAATTTATTGCTTTCTCGTGAGAAAAGACACACCTCAGTGTGGCCCAAGATGATGCCAGCATGAGTGTGTGTGTGTGTGTGTGTGTGTGTGTGTGTGTGTGTGTGTGTGGCATACAGCTCAAAGCAAGTTATATAGACCCTAACACAGAGTTCCCCCACCCCTCTACTGGCTCCTCTTCCCATTGACTGGGTTTGGAGCTCACATTCTAAACGCAGAATCTTTTCCCAAAGAACAGAGAACGAAAAGACAGGCGTGAGATCAGAAACTGGTATTCGGCAAAAAGGGAGTAAAAGCTAGATAAACAGGACTTTGCAGGTGTCTATCTACTGATGTAATTTCTTTACTTTCTCAGCAGAGCAGTTTCTAAAAATATCGAAGGGGTACAGGGTGGGGGTGGATGGTAGGAGAGGTAAGGTCTTACCCCATACGGGGGGGGCTTCACTATTTCAGTATTCCACTCCCTTCCTTCCTTCCTTTCTCTTTTCCTCCCTTCCTTCCTCCCTGCCTCTCTCCCTCCTTTCCCTCCTTCCTTCCTTCCTTCCATTCTTTCTTCCTTCCTTCCTTCCCTCTAGATGAATTACCCTTCTTATGTCTAAGCTGCATCCCATTGGATGCTGCTCAGACAGACAGTAGTAACATGTTTAACAGAAAGTATGTTGTAAGTTTTTATGTTTGGTTCCATGTTCTTCAGTAAATCAAACTGGAGTAAGACAGTCCAGTGCATTCAGTGTGCCAAGTGGTAACTTGCTACAAAGGGAGCCCTAGCCTTTGAGTCCAAGTATTTGGGCTTAGATCCTGCCCCAGACACTGTGACCTTGGGCAAATCACGGTTCCAACCCCTCATCCCCACCCCATTTGTCAAATTAAGTAGATGGCCTCTGAGGTCCCTTTTAACTCAAAATCTAAATCCATCCATCTATAGAGACTGCCAGCCGGAGAGCACCAGTAAACTTGCTTTCTGTTATGGCTATTTGGTGTGAAGTCTCAGCGCTTTTGAGAGAAGTTCAGGACATCCCATTTCTGCTCATGAAACCATCTCAGTTTTGGAAGCAAGTTTTCCTGAAACTTGTGCCTAAGCAGACCATGTAATAATAAAATAATAATAAACTATATAATGATAATAATAACTAGTATTTATACAGCACCTTCAGGTATGCAAAAGCACTTTGCATATGTTACATTAGAGATGTCAGACATTCAGCTCACCACATGAGGCCTGCAACACCTCCTCCCTGGGAGGAACCAGAATAAAATATTATTGGGAAATATTTAACAAAATAAATAAAAATACAATAGAACACAGATAATATTGATGCTGTTTTCCAAGTCAATATGTCACCTGCAGGGGACTCTAATATAAGGTTTAGTGGCCCTCATTTCTGTTGAGTTTGATACCACTGTGTTATATCATTTGATTCATTGTTGTCCTTCATTCTGGAAGAGGACCAAAATGATATCGCTATGCTTGAGTCTGTGGCTGATCAGGCCAAATAGGAACTCGGAATGCTCTACCACGGGTCAGGCACGAATATTGCTATGTATTGTGTACCTAATCTATTCTACTTATCGCCCCACTGTTTCTTAGTCAATACCGGGTTGTTTTGTTGATTACTGCTTTGTAATATAGTTTCAGATCTGGTATGGCTAAGCCATCTTCCTTCACATCTTTTTTTCATTGATATTCTTGACATTTTGTTCTTCCAGAAGAATTTTGTTATTATTTTTTCTAACTCTATGAAATATTTTTGGTAGTTTGAGTGGTCTGGCGCTGAATAGATAAATTAATTTAGGTAGAATTGTCATTTTTATCATATTGGCTCAACCTACCCATGAACAGTTGATAATTTTCCAATTGTTTAGATCTGACTTTATTTCTCTGAAAAGTGTTTTGTAATTGTATTCATATAGTTCCTGGATTTGTCATTGGGTAGACGCCTAAGTATTTTATATTGTCTGCAGTTATTTTAAATGGAATTTCTCTATCTCTTGCTTCTGGACCTTTTGGGTAATATATAGAAATGCTGATGACTTATGTGGGTTTATCTTATAGCCTACAACTTTGCTCACATTTTTAGTTATTTCAAGTAGTTTTTTAGTTGATTCTCTAAGTGTACCATCATATCATCTGCAAAGAGTAATAGTCTTATTTCCTTCTTACCTACTTTAATTCCTTCAATTTCTTTTTTTTCTCTTTTTGCTTAGCTATCATTTCTTGTAGAATTTTGAATCATTGTGGTGATAATGGGTGCATAGGATAAAACTTCTAATGCAAACTACTTGCAGATTTCCCCCCAATTTGGTACAGTGAAAAGAATGCTGGGTAAGGATTCAGAATCCTTGGGTTCAAATCTCAGCTCTGCCACTTACTACCTCTATGATTGCTGGTAAGCCAGTTGACATCTTGTAGTCTCAATTTCCTTCTCTACAAATTGAAGGGATTGGACTAAATGCCCCCCAAGGCCCTTCCTACTCTAAACTACTGACCCTATAGTACCTCTTTTGCAGCCATATCTGATACTATTTCATTGTCAGAGGATCGCTTCCTTAGCATTTCTTCTGTTTCTAATTATATATTTGAATTTCTTCTTCAGAACTTGCTTTTCTTAGGATCATCAGTTTAGAACTAGAAAGAACCTCTGAGGCTATTTAATCCATCTGTTCATTTTATAGATGAGCAACTGAGGCCCAGAGGGATTGTGACTTAAGCTCACAAAGGTAATGTTACAGGTAAGATTTGAACCCAGGCCCCTTAACTCCAGAGTCAGTGTTCTTTCCATGGTACCATGTTATCTTCCTTCATTAGTCTGTATTGCATTAGAGAGAGTAGAGAGAAGAAAGGAGCATGTATTAAGCTAGTACAACATACCAGGCATTGTGTTAAGTGCTTTACGAATAGTACCTCAATTTTTTATGCTCATAACAACCCTTCAAATTAAAGCACTGTTATTATCCTTATTATATTTAAGGAAACTGAGGCAAATAGAGGTTAAACGACTTGCCTAGGGTCATACAGTGTCCGAGTCAGAATTTGAACTCAGGTCTTCCTGACTCCATGCCCAGCACTGCATCCACTGTGCCGCCTATGATGCTTTATGCCATCATGTGTCTCTTCGAATCCTTAAAAATCTAACTTTGCTCTCTTAATACATGCCACAAGATGTTTCGTGTCTTAGACTTTCCTTTCTCAATGACCTTTCTTTTGCTGTCTCCAAGTTCATAGCACAGTTATATTCCCATGTGGAATATTATTCTCTTTCACTTTATTATTTGTTTGGCCTTGATTCACCATTATAGGATATTTGTGTTTATGGTTTTCGGAAGTCCATGATTTAAGAAGACTTGAGCTTAATATTTTCCTGATAAATCTAGGAAGCTGAATTGACTTCACAGATTGGATTGGGCAGTCAGTCCTTGTGTTTCCCATAGCCCTCTCTTTCTCTCTTCATTACTATTATTTTTTTTTTGGAGGGGGGAAGGCAGGGCAATTGGGGTTAAGTGACTTGCCCAAGGTCACACAGTTATTAAGCAGGTCAAGTGTCTGAGGTTGGATTTGAACTTAGGTCCTCCTGACTCTGGGGCCGGTGCTCTACTCACTGTACCACCTAGGTGCCCCTCTTCATTACTATTATTCTCAAAAATAGGAAGTTGCTCTGGGCAGGTAGCATTGTGCTGGTGACTTCAAGGGAAATAAAGACTAAACCTCTTCCTTCTTGTCCACCACCCTAAAGAAGGCAGTCACTTTAATCTTTAATAAATGTTGTTTTGAAAACATTTGGCTTATTTTGCTCTCTTAGTGCTCTTGGCGTTTGTGCATTTCCTTTTACATTTAAATGGGGTTTTGTGTTCTTTGCCACAGTGAGTTGAGAGTGAGAAGATAGGAGAGTATGGGTTCAAATCCTGTTTTTGATACTTTTGATTTGGATGGCCTTAGGCAAGTCACAAAACTTTCTGGGCTTTACTTTTCTCACCTGTAAAATGAACGGTTTGGTAGGACCTCTCTAGAATCTAAGATTCCTAATCTATGATCCTTAACTAGGAAAAGGGAAGTTAGGAGAGGAAAGGTAGAAAAGACTAATTGAGGTAAAGGAAAGAAGCAGAGAAATGATGCAAAGGAAACAGGTGGAGTTGAGAGAAGAAAGCAAAAACTTTGGCAACTTCTACTCCCCACATCACAAGTTTTACTTTGACATGTTGCTTAATTCAAATTCCAGGACTCAATGACTCTTCCATGTGTTCTTAAAATGATCAAATAGTCCTAGTGATCAATCCCAAGGAGGAAACTATTTTCTTGGATGTGTTGGGGAAGGAGGCTATCTTTTCTAACTATATCCCTTTTCTTCCTCTTTTCTAGCTGGTTACTGCCCTTCCTTCCACTTCAGTCACTACAAGTGATTTGAAGCTTGCAGTCTTCTTGATCTAAGTATCATTGCCATCTTATCTCAGTTGCTTTGACTTGGTGATTTCCTTCCTTCAATTATGTGCTTGCTTCCCCTCACATCATCTCAAAAAAACCATTTATTTTCCCCACCTGCTGGGCCACAAATACCCTAATCTGTCTTTTGCAAAGAATTTGACTAATTTAGTAATCCTAATGGTTTTGCTGAACGTGAGAGAAAGCTGTCTGAAGGGGAAAATCATGAGCTTAATTTGGACCCAGAATACACAAAATATGTCTGCATGGGGTGTGTAACCCAAGCAGGAAATTATTAACAGAGTGTGGATTGTTAAATTTGTTCTGTTGCTTTAAGAGCATTTAATGCAGAAGTTTCTCAGGCATCTGATAAGTTTCTGGGACTTGTCAGGATTTCATAGTCTTCTTCTATTTCCTTGTGTGGGAGGAGAGCAGGCCAAGGAATCTATATTCTGTTCAGCTGGTTGAGGTCTTACAGATGTCGTGAGGATGGACTCATGAAACATAAAAAATCCCCAGAAGAAGGGTCTGATTTTATATTCCATGCACTTCATAGCAGAATACCATAATTTGATGCTTATTTTCCAAACACAAAGGAGCACAAGATGAAATCTCATCCAAGGAGAATCCTAAGTTATGAGGAATAGATATGCAGAAGGAGTACAGGGAATCTATTTTGTATTTTTAAATTGGTCTCTAATTGCCCTGGCCTATGAATATTGACTATATCCCAGCATTCATTTTCTTATACATATAACTCAATGCAATGACCTTTAGTTTCATTCTCTGAAAAGGGGAACAAATAAGCTTTTTTTTTTTGGTGCTATTGAATCAGAATGGGGAAAAGCTTCAACAGGTATAAAATTCAGAAACTAAACAGTTGTACTTAAAGAGTAGGGAACTCAGCACTGGACCAGAGGCACTTTTAGGCCAATGACACCCACCCTTTCATTTTAGAGATGAGGAAACTGAGGCCTAGAGAGGCTTAGTGACAGTAAGTGGCAGAGTCTGGATTTGAACTCAGGCTCTTGGACTTCAACTCCAGCTCCCTTTCCACTGAAACATGCTGCCTCCCGTTGGATAAGATGTTTGTTACAAAATAAATACACAATAACTCTTAATACTCTGGCCCTTTTTCTTAACCTTTTCAGATCCAAAGAATTCCACCCATATTGATTGGTCTAGTTGACCCACAGTAATTTTTCCTTTCTCCTTTATTTGAACTGAGGGAAATTCATGCCAAGGTGGTATGTTCAGTCAGCAGTATTGACATAAAAAATCCCAAGCCAAATCCACGATTGTGGTCTGCTTCTTAGTGCAAGGATTCTTAACTTCGGGTCCATGACCTTTAAAAAATGATAATTGTATTTCAATATATTTCAATATAATGGTTTCCTTTAACTTTAAAAATATTCTGAAAAGAGCTCCATAGCCTTCACCAGACTGCCAAAGGGGTCCAGGACACACAAAAAAAGTTAAGAACCTCTATCTTAGTATATTTGTCTGACTTGGGCAGCTCCATAGGAAATTGGAAAAAAAAAAAGGAATGTTATTTTTCATGATGACTACAGGGGAAATGGACAACAGGGTGAGAGAGTGAGGGAAGGAAGCACTAAACAAAAAACTCAGTAGTGATGGAGGAACATGTACTGCTTCTGCTCATAGTAGGCACTTTACAAATATTATTTACCCTCTGCTTAACTGTCACTAGGGTATCAATTTATAGCCATCTACATGACAAAGAGAATAGAACACTGAGCCTGGGATCAGGAGGACTTGACTTCAAATCCAGCCCTTAGATATAATATCTAGACAAGTCACTTAACCTATGTGTGTCTTAGTTTTGTCAACTGTAAAATGGGGATAATCTTCACACCTACTTCCCAGAAGTGCTGTAAGGATCAAATGAGATATTTGTAAAGTGCTTAGCCCAATGTCTCACGTCTAGTAGGTGCTTAATAAAAGCTTGTTTTCTTCCCTCCCTTTCTTCCTCCCTTGTTTCATTTTTTCCTTCCTTCCTATTCAGGGGATAAATATTTAGCTTTTTCACTTTTCATTTCCTCTTGGATGATTGCCCATTGCTGATATGCCTATTAAGAACAGCATAGTCCCTGACCTCAAGGGATCGTCAGTCTAACAGCTTCAATAGAAGGCTACCTGACTAAAATAAAAGAAAGCTGGTCACAAGCCAAAAACTTGGGTGGTAGAATGTGAACCCCTCGAGGGGTTCTCTGTCCCCAGCATTTAGCACAGTGTCTGGCACTTAATAGGTACTTAATAAATGCTTGATTACTTACACTGAAAAAACCTTTAAAATTTTGCCTAAAATTAGGTTTGGTGAGTTTGAATGGATTCGGGTTTTTTTTGCTCCCCATTAAGTCTAATCTAGTTTTCTTGCCATTCCTGGCAAAAAGTTTTCTACTCTTATGTTATCAAATCTCTACTCTCCAGTGATTAAGATTAAATATGATGCTGATTAGGACCAATTAGCTGTGCTCAAGGTGATGATGTTTTCTGGGGAAAAGAAAACATAATCTAAGTTGTGATCTGATGTGCTACGCCAGATCAAGTCAGACTTCATGCTTGGATACTTGCGGCAAGCCAAGAAAAGAGTTAAGCCAAAGCAGTGACTCCAAACTGCGGAAGATGGAATAAAGCCAGGGGGAAAACACATGAAGGGGAGGGAGCCTGGAACACAAGTGAATTAAGTTTTTAGATCCATATTATTTGCTTGTTTGTTTAAACATTTATTAAGTACCTGCTATATGTGGCAGGCACTGTACCAGTTGTTTTACAAATACTATTTTATTTGATCTTCACAACAACCCTGGGAAGTAGGTGCTAATTACTATCCCCATTTTACAGATAAGGAAACTGAGGAAGGCAGAAGTTAAGTGACTTGCTCAGGGTCACACAACTCATGTGTGACCTCAATGTGTCTGAGGCCAGATTTGAACTCAGGTCTTCCTGACTTGCAGTCTAGCACTCTATTCACCATACCATCTATTTGCTCCAGATAGATTGTGACTGGAACAAGCTGACAAATGGAGATTAGGTCACACTTTTTGCGTTTCATTTTTCTACTGCAACAGTGTCAAACTAAAAAAGAAACAGGAGTCACT